>NC_142030.1:66401595-66701595 GCF_982192425.1 Myodes glareolus
TGAATCCCTAGGTTGTGTACATTAGAGTAATAGAGACAGCGACAACAAATCAACCTCAAAGTCTCGGGATCCAGGTAAGCATGTTTCTGACTCAAATAGCAGAAAGATGTAGGCATTCCTGGTTAGTAAGCTGCCTTTCTCCACTTTGTGACAATTCTGTGGCTTTGCTATTCCTCCCGAGCCTCACAGCCTTTTGCACCACTCTGAAAAATAGAAAAGTAAAAGATGCCAAGCTCACAGCGTTTCTCAGTTCCCCTGGCAATGAAGTGGCAACACTAGTTTTGTTTTGATTCCGCTGATGAAAACTTGTCCATGGCCTGCCTCGGCACAGGGAAAAGGGAAAGAACATCTGAGTGAAGATCCCTTTGCAGTGACAAGGCAGCAAGCAGTATGGACAGAAAGACACGCATGAATTTGAGGTTATATTTTGTCATCTCTGCTAGAGAGAGATGAGCCAAAGCTACTGGGATGATCTGCCTTTGGGCAAATGTTAGCAACTGCCTTGCGTGAGTTAGCTGAAGAGGACAGAGTGGATCCCAGGAAAAAGTAAACAGATACCAATATTTAAAAATACACAGCAATTCTACTTCTTTGACTTCTCTGCTACTCTTATTTTTAAAGCAGTTACTTCATTCTGGCATATTCTAAGATATTCAACATCACAAGGGGTCATCCTCGTAAAATCAGCAAGTACAAGCATTCCATAAGTTTCCTTATAGACTTATGGAACAACTTAGAAAAAAATAAATTTAAAAATCATCATGAAATAAGAGCATAGCTACGAACAAGCAAACATTGCTACAAAGCAGTGTGACATCTATGCAAAGATGAAGAAAGATTGTTAAGAGCTGTCATAACTCCTTAGTTTTTGAATAAATTCCTTCAATGAAATTATTAGGGCATGGTAGAAGATGACCATTATTACTTTTGAGAGAAGCAGGTAAACACTGTACTCAGGGAAGGAGAAATCTGAGGAAATACAATGTTGAATCCCCATTGTTACTGTCTCTCTCACCTTAACCCTCCCCAAGAAGACCAGGGATAAGGAAGAGAAAACAATCTGGTTGTGGCCATGAGAAAACCGGAATGGGTGAGACCTAACTCTGCGAGCTAGTTCAACATTGTGTGTGTGAACACTGTGGGGAGTGTGACTCCCAAAGCAAAAGAAAGAACTCAGTAAAGGAACAGGAATAAAACCATATGAACATCCTTTGATACATTCAAAGAGGAACCATAAAAAGAGAAAAATTGTTAAATAAGAGATTCTTCTCAGCCTCAGAACATAAAAAATCCCCTGATTTCTCTCTTGATAAATATGATCGTGCACTCCACAACAACAGCTAACCAAGAGTGTGGTTTAAGGCTATAAAGGAGTCAACAGCGGGGTCCTGAACATCATACATAACTGGAAAAATTCCTATGACCTACTAATGTCATTCCTGTGATACAATACATCACTTACGTTGGTGGTGATTCTGTTTTTTTTTTTAAGTCACTGTAAGGCTAATGGCACAAAACACAAAATATCCATTTACATATTATACAATACTTGATAATAATAATAAATACCTTGTTCCTGGGACATGTACTTAATATTATCTACCTTTCATCATTACTCCATGGTGTCCTTTATGTTTAAAAAGTTCTTTATAAAATGGTGTATTCTGTTAGGTATACAGCCACCTCATACACCCTATGCTCTGCTTACTGTGCCTTGGTTGTCAAGAGGTCATATTCAGTATAGGTCCACATCATTTATGTCTGTGTAAACACACTTTATAATGTCCACACAGTGACAAAATCACATAGCAATGAGTTTCACAGAACTCATCAAGTCAGTATCAGTCAGTAACTAGTATATGGCTAATAATTTTAAAACATACATATATATCATATATCATCATTCATGACTTATGCCCAGCAATGCTTAAGCATGCATGGACAGTCCATTTATGGAGGTTCTCCAGGTGTTCCTATCCTGGGCAGTCCTAGACGCTTGTGTTGTTGTCATACCCAAGGTTCCACAGTCTTCTTTTATGCTGTCTATTAAGCGTTTCTTAGATCTTCCTCTTCACCTTATCTCGTGCACTCCTTCAATCAGTGCTATCTTTGGGTATCTGCCTTCATTCATTCTCACAACAAGGCCAAAATATCTCAAGCACAATTGCCGTATCCTGTAGTTTACTTCCTTCTGGATAGTAAATAAAGATAGGGATATTTTTTCTTTTTTCTTTTTCTTTTTTTGTCAAGACAAGGTTTCTCTGTATCTTTGGAGCCTGTCCTGAAACTAGCTCTTGTAGACCAGGTTGGTCTCAAATTTACAGAGATTCGCCTACCTCTACCTCCCGAGTGCTGGGATTAAAGGCGCGCACCACCACTGCCTGGCTGGAGGTGTTACTTAATGTCATCACTGCACAGCTTATTTCTTTGTGTCACCTAGAATCCTCCTGAGACATGCCATCTCAAACACATTCAGCCCCTCTTCTGAAGAGTGTTTCATTGTCCATGTTTCGGAGTTGTAAAGAAGGCAGCTCAAAACAAGTGTCTCACATACTTTTAATTTTATTGTCTCTTGCTAACCAAACCTTCCTAGTACCTGAAATGCAGCCAGCACTATCCTTATACGTCTCTTGACATCTGAAATAGTTCCCTCCTTTAAATTGAGGTTTCCTCCCAGATAGACGAAGTTGACTACTTGAGGTTCTGATTCTTTATTACAATGTTAAAATCCTTATGTGCCCTTCTCAAGTGTTGTATCTCAGTCTTCTCGATGTTTACTTTCATACAAGGTTTTCACTGACTTCCACCACTCTATTTACCATGGCCTGAAGCTCATTCAGACTTTCGGCAAGTAGTGCTGTATCATTGGTGAAATGCAAGTTATTGATTCACACACCACCTATCTGCACGTCTATCTCCTCATCCTCCAGGGCTATTGATATTATTATCATTATTATTATTATATTGATATGTAGCATATATATCAAAGGATAAAAGTCAGGATAAATATCTTTTAAAATATATACATGTATTTGTATAAAACAATATCTACAAACTACATGCATATTATATATATACATACATATGTATACATATGGTCATGCACTAGTATGTGTGTGTGCACATGTGTGTACATGTGCACGCACACAAGGACAAACTCTCCTGAAAGCACAAGTGGGGGGGTGGAATGAGATTATTCCATTTAGACTTCACACAATGCCGTGGAGTGTATTCCAGTAAATATGAGCACACAATAAACACTAGAAAACTCTGATGCACAAAGCCATTATTAACAAAAAGCAACTAAGAACAGTGGTGACAGCAGCTACAGAATAGACTTCAGATAGCGGAGCTTTCAGAATCAACATTACAAATAACTATTAAGTTAAAATGATTAGAGAAAGGAGTTTTAAAGTAACTCAGGACTTACTCCATTGGTCGGTGTGTTTGTTTTTATGCTAGTGTCATGCTATTTTTATTACTATGACTTTGTAATATAACTTGAAATCAGGAATACCTCCAGCAGAGTTTTCATTGTTCAGGATGTATTTGATGCTATGTTTTTTCTTTAACATTGTATATTCACTTTTGGTGAAGAGTTGCATGGAATGTTGATGGGCTATAGCAATCTATAGATTGCTTTTAGTAAATGGTCAATTCACACAAAATTAATCCTACTAATCTGTGAGCTTTTGGAAGTCTTTTGGTATCTTCAATTTCTCTCTTTGGAATTTTCAATGCATGGGCTTTTTATTTCTTGGTTAGTTTTATACCAAGCTATTTTATTTTGAGACTATTATAAATGGAATTACTTTTTGATATGTTTCTTGGTGTTTGTCATTTACATGCAGGAAGGTTCTAATTGTGTGTGTGTGTGTGTGTGTGTGTGTGTGTTAATTTTGCTTCCTGACATTTTACTGAATGTGTTTACAAGCTCAGCTGTAGGAGTTTTCTAATATACATTAGAGAAAAGACAGCATATTCAACAAATGGTATTGGATAATTCAATGAATGATTAAAATTAGATTCTTGTTTCTCATCCTGTATAAAACTCAACTCCAAACAGATCAAAGGCCTCAGTGTAAAAGCTGATACCCTGACAGATGAGAAAGTAGAAAATGCACTTGAATTTACAGAAGTAGAAAGGGGCTTTTTGAATAGGACTCTGGGAACACAAGAATTAGGACCGACAATTGATAAGTGGGACTTCATGAAACTAAAATCATCTGTATAGTAAAGAATACAGTCAATCATGTGAAGGACATGCTACAGAATGGGAAAAATCTTTGGATGTGGAACTACATAGAGGTTTTTCACAAGAAGAAACACAAATGACTGAGAATTTTTTTAATATTGATCATCTTCAGGCATCAGGGAAATGTGAACCTAAGCTACTTTAAGATTTCTTTTTTACTGAAGTCAGAACGTCGATGATAAAAGCAAAGAAAACAATTGACAGTAAATGGTAGAGTAGACGTGGGGAAAGGCAGATCCTTATTCACTGTTTGTGGGAGTACAAACTGGCACAGACACTACGGAAATCAGTGTCGAGTTTTCTCAAAAATCTAGAAATAGATCTACCATATGATTCAGCTATATCAATCCTGGACATACTCCCAAAGGACTTTAAATCCTATAACAGAGATACTTGCTCATTTATGCTCATTGCTACACATTGCTATTATTCAAAATAACCAGGAAATGGAAACAACCTAGATGTCCATCAACTGACAAATAGGTAATGAAAATACAGTGGGTATAGATACACAATGGAATATTATGCAACTGTAAAGAAAAATGAAATTATGAAATAGACAGGTAAATGAATGGAGCTAGAAATAACAATTAGGAATGAAGTACTCAGACCCAAGAAAGATGAATGCCAGGTGTTCCCTATTACATGTGGATGTTTGCTATGGCTCTGTAGAGATGAATGTTTAAATTGGAGCTTTCACAGAATTTAGGAAACAAGTTAGAAGCCATGAAGGAGGAGTTTTTAATGAAGAGAAGATAAAATGTAGATACTGTGATGAGGGAATTGGGAATAATGAAGCAAGAAGGAAGGGTTGAATGAGGTGAGAGATGGGAGGACTATGGAGAGGGACTAAGACTAAGATCTTTGAAAAAGTCATATGAAATGTACTTCTGTAGAATCTTTAAAAAATATATGCATGCATTTTAGAATCTTAAAAGGGGTTGGACCGTAACACTGGAATGATCCCTCTCCCAGGACGATAGGCTATCCAGCAAAAGGCCAAGTGCCAAGTATAGGTGACCTACTTTTGAATTGTTGATCAGTGGCATCCTATAGAAGACCCCAAACTTTACAAGCTACTGTCATTTCTCTTGGTTAGCCCCCAGAACTTGATAGTAAGACCCTATTGCTGAAGACTACACAGATCTGAGTCATAGAACATGGAGAAATCAAGTTGGTACCAACATGAAAACTTAATTCTCACTGAGCAGTTCTTATAGCACTGGAATGTGCTGTGTATGTTACTGGTGGAGTAAAGCATTCAACAGTCTTGCCCAGCTGTGAATCTGCCAGCTGTAATAGACAGTAATTTTACAGGATATGCCCACTGATGCAATACTGGCATGAATGTAATGAGTGTAACCAATTACTCTCTGACTGGATTTAATACCTCCTCAACAAGCTAGAACTCATGTCTGGCATCTTTAATTGGACTTAAATTTCATGGATGGGTAGGTTATGCACCCTAGGGGAGGACCACTAATATTATTCTGCTAGAGGGACATAGTATTTAATTGCCTAAGTATTTATCTTTAGACTCACAGATTACTGAATCTCTAAACCCTCATTAGATGTACTTCTTTTTGTAGTAGATAACAATTAGCACAGAGACTCATAACTGGTCAGAATTCAGAGACTAAGAGACTAAGGAGTGTTCAGTTCTAACCAGAACATCAACAACACAAGCCTTCCTCCCAAGGTTCAGAGATCACCTACAAGAGGGGGCAGAAAGATTATGAGAGCTAGAGAAAGCAAAACAATGTGTCCTGCACATGACAGGTCAGTCCTACACATGAACTCCCAGTGGTTATGATTGTAGTATACAAGACCTGAGCAAGATGAACACATACAAAATCTCAGCATTGGTAGGAGAGTGGTTATGAAACCCCACTCCTAGTTGAAGAACTGTTAACAATTGGTGGATGCTGGGAGAAGAAGAGAGTTTTCTTCAGGGTTGTGCCCGCAAGAGGCTACACATGCTCCAGTAGATAGCCTCATGCCTAGCACACAGAGGCAGCATAAGTCAACTCAGTGGGTTTAAAGAAAGATCACATGAAATTGAGAGGAAATGGTAATGGGTCATGGAAAGGGTGGAACTGGAGTATGGGGAGTAGAGGCATAGATTTACTCAAAACATATTATATATGTGTATGAAATTCTCAACAAAATAAAAAAATATAAATAAAACAACTAAGGAGTCATATACTAAAGGAAATGTAAAGGATATGTTTTAAGAAGAAATAAAATAGCAAAGTGAAATTCTAACCTAGAAATACTTTGAGTGCAATAAAAAGTGAACATGTGGATAAATCTGAATAAAAGGTGATTCTATACAACAATAATAAGATATATAATTTATGATACCAATAAAAAGAAAACTAAAGCAAGGGAATATTTACAAGGTATATAGAGATAACTAAAATTAAACTATTTTATGGTCTCATTATTTGGAAAGATTATAAAAATATTAATTAACTTTACACTGTATTAAGTACACATTTAAATTTTTAAGGGTAGTCTCAAAGAGAAAAGGAACCAAGTAAGGAGTATCTTCTAAACCAATAGAGAGACAAAGATATATGTAAGGTAATAAATAAAAGTAACAAATGGAGAGGAAAGAAAACATGAGAAAAGTAAAACAAAAAAAGTACAAGATAAAGGAAACAAAATAAATCTGAATATCTGAATAATTATAATAGATCAAGATGGACTGCATAAAAGGAACAGATTGATCAAAATGTGATGTGTCTAGGAGCTATGTCTAAAATAGAAAGACAAAGGTAAAAGTAAAAGGAAGAAAACATGATGAAAGAAACAAACTGTGTTCAAATCAGGCAGAATGGGTTTTCCATAAAAACACTTTATTAATGATAATGGTTGTTTATGCTAAATGGTCACCGTCCCAGCAGACAATAAAATGAAAGAACTACAGCAGCCGTTCTCAACCTGTCAGTCATGACACAGAAAGAGAGATACATAGACAAGGCAAACACAACATAGTGCACCATAAAGAAGGAAGGACTCCTAATAGGAGTTACAGAATATTTATGGCTGAGGACCCTCTCATGAAACTTTGTAGCATGTAGGAAAAGTGAAGCTTGGAAGAAAACTGTATGAACTGAAATGCTTTAAATAGAAAAAAATCAAGGGAGTGAAACTGGTAGGGCACACAAACAACCAAGGAAGTTAGAAAAATAAAATAAGAACAGCAAGGTGTAAATAAGCCACGAGGGGAGACAAAGTGAATGAAACGAGTAGTTGGACACTAAAAAGTTGCCTCCCCCAGAGTGATGTCCACAGATGGTGGTGACCCACCCAGAGTCTCAGCGCTGCCAATCCGGTTTTCAGCTGTAGTTCTCAATCCTTAACAACCAACAGATTATCCCATATATAGGACAAGCGCTGAGGGAAGACAAACTGAACAAGCAAGGAGGCACAATTTAGATAACACAATGACAATTCAGAAAGAAAAACATTGTATAATTCAGAGGAGTTATCGCTTATCTCTTGAGAGATGTGTGGAATGAGTGTTTTAATGAAACGGTCATGGGATGCTGGAATAAAAAGAACATGGCATGCGTGTGGCAGGGGGAGGGATACTTGATAGAGACATTTTACAACCAAGAAGGAAGACTGTGAAGTAAAGTTAAAGAACATCTCCCATAAAACTGAAAAGTAATAGATTCGTTATGATGGGGGAAAGGGGGTAATCAAATCAGAGGGCCATTTCAGTAAGTCCAGCATCTGAAAAATGAGAAAACATTTACTAAACACAGACAGAAGAGAGGTGGGAGAGGAAGAGGAAGAGAGGGAGAAGGAAGGGCAGGAAGAGGAACAGGAGGAAGAAATAAAGAAATAAATCAAGATTCACAGTTATAAAAGACATGATTTTCCAAATTGGCAGGATCCTACACATTGGTGAAACTCTGCCCACTCTGAGGCACAGTGGTCAAAAATTTTAACCCACTGAAGAAAAAGATAGTTCCTAAAACTTCCAAAATTAAACCTCAACAGGTGTAAATATGGTCAGGAATTACAATGGCTTCAGATGTATCTACAAAACATGAAACTAAAGAATAATAGCTATGATGCCTGCAAAATTCTTCAGGAAAATACTTTCTAAATTAGATATTTATACTATCCAAGTCCTAATTAAATGACAAAGTATAGATATTTTCAGGATTAGAAAATTCTACTTACGACCAAAGATGATACCTCATCAAACTAAGGTGTGAATCGAGAGAAATAAATGACAGGAAAAATACAAACTCTTAAGTAAAAAAAATGATAAAAGGTACCCTTGAGAAGACTTAGAAAAGAGACTGTACAGTCATTCTTCGCATCAGTGTACAAACTATTTAAGTTGGATCACATTTGAAATGTTTGGATAAAGGAAATTTATGATTATAAAATCTCTACAATTCTCCCCAAAGTACACTGTAAGAGTTGGTGGGGAGCGCTCCCATGAAATAGAGAAACGCACAGATATGTTCGTATGGGACTGAGCACAGCAACAAAGGCGCACAGAAGGCACAGAGGAAAGCAGCTTCCACTGAGCCATGTGATTATTATGTGGTCAAGAAAGTAAGAGAAACTTTCTGATATCTGTGCCCTGGGATTTAATCTGAAACATAAGAAAAACGATCCTATATGCATGTATATTTATATATGCATAGCCCATCTTAGGAAAGATACAGCTGGCTGTCTCTGGGAAGTAGAACTTGGTGAAAGGGCTTTAAGGAAGAATTTTTTTTTCTACTTCTAATTTACTCCTTTGTTTCTTGGAAATTTTGTAACATATGTAGCCTATCCAAAATGAACGAATGAATGAGTATGTGCGTGTGTGTTCCCTGTTTGATCTGATCCAATAAATTTCTAAGATTTATTCTAATGTGCCTCGGCACATGTGCAAAATGATCTATGTGCAAAGTTCCTTGTTGGTAGTAGCAAAAGAATTGGATATATTATATCCTTCAAAGAAAGCCATGGTGAAATACATTATATACATTCACATAGAAACATATTTTGTAGACATAGAGGAAATGAAGAAATTTATTTCATGACACTGAAAAAAAAGTCTCCACAAATTATGAAGCATAAAAGATTAGGAGACACGGCCATTACAGGAGTAACCAACCCTTTTCTGTTTGTATTTGAGACCTGATCCATAGACAGGAACTGATTCCCAGTACTGCTGAAAAAAAATGCAGTCAAAAGCCCAGAGCTGAGAGGCCCTAGGGAACCCACTGTTAGTATTTTGCTAAACAGTCATGTTACCAAACTTCCTTCTAAATATTTATGTTTCTACCTATAGCACCCTATGGCTGTCAGTCCTAGGCAGGGAACTTCTTTTGCAGTGGGCAGCTGATAGACAGGGCTTCAAAAACAGTCAAAGTGCTGAGAATAAGTGACTTAAGTTCTCAGCAAGACAGCAAAATCCAGTTTTAAAAATAAATACCAAGACTCTAAAATAAACCGAAGAAAACTACCACAATAGACACTGGGCCAATAATTTTATGATATTCCAAGGAAACGCCAGCAATAAAAATTTTTCATAGTAAATTCTAATAAATATTCAAGTAAATAAAATGCAGGGCACATTTATTTATCTGCTTTTTATTTTTATCTACTTTTCTTTGAGTTGCATCTCTTAAATCTACAAGTTCTAGGACACACGGTGGGCTCTCAGTTTAAACTGCATGACTAATGTGTATGTAATTCTGAGAGTAGAAGTCCACAGTATATGGAAAAGAAGGCTTGAGTTTAATTTCACTGATGAATACATTAAAAAATAGTAAAGCACACATAACATATGCTAGAAATCTGTGTACATGTGTGCACGTGCATGCGTATGTGTGTGTGCGTGTGTGCATACCAGATATATACACCTATAAACATACACATGTATGGGGGTTGGAGTTGATGTGATAAATATATATTTACTAAATTTGGCTTATTTTAAAACTACAAAGATGGCTAGGGCATTAGGTAATAATTTTATCAGGTCCATGGGGGTCACACAATGATGGGGACAGACCACCCAAGTCTATTAAGCCAGATGCAAACTTTATTCCAGAAAAAAAACAAAAAAATTAAAAACAAATATCTATGTGGCACAAAACGCTTATCAGCTACCTGAGACCACAGCCAGAGATGGACTTGAAAAGCTGTGGCAAAGGATGGTTTCTGAACTCCGCCTTTTTATAGCAAGACGCAGCAAGTATTAGGCAGTAACAAAGGAATTTTACAATTTCGAGAAAAAACTCAGATACAAATTGCCTTTCTTTGCAATTTCTATTAACAGAGCTTTTAGTTACGCTAGTATTTGTACTGAAGTCATCCTTCTTTCCTAACACTCCCTGATGGTGTTTACCAAGGCCCTCACTTCCCCCTGATATACCCAGTTTCGTGTAGCAGGGAAGGGTATGGGACAATGGACAACCGAGAAGTCACATACACCCCATCATGTAAAGGTTAGCTCGGCTCACATCCATTGCTGGTCATGAGTGGCCATGGAGTTATCTAAAAGCTGACCCTCAGGTTGCAGAGGGTCTTTCAGTTCATAGAGGGCTGCTTTAGCCTTGCAGACAGAGCTATGGATTGTAAAGCAAAGTAACCCACTGTTAATAGTTAAAGCTGCTGACAGCCTGCTCTCATTCTCCTAGACTTACAACTTTGTATTTCTTTATTTCTACAGTCTTATTTCTGGAATCTACATTTCTATATTCTTATTCTTGGACTCTTCAATTTTAATGGCACTATACATTAACTGATCTGTATTACATGATCAGTGTACTACAGAAAAGTCTTTGACAAAGATCAATACACATCCACAAGAAAATCCTTAACAGTAAAAACACACTTTTAAAATCATGCAAATGGTACTGTATTGTTTACTTTTTCTATTACTCTGATAAAATGCCAAGACTCCTTAGAGAGGAGTTTATTTTGGTTCATGACTTCCAGGAATAAGAGTCCTTCCTGGGAGGTATGGCGGCAAGCATGGGGCATGGTGACAGGAGTAGGAAGCTGAGAGCTCACACTCCAAAGTGAGCATAAAACACAGAAAGAAAACTGGACAAGGCACAGCCTTCAAGGTCCCAAAGGCTGCCCCTGGCAACACCCTCCCAGGAACAAGGAAGTCTGCCCCTCCTAATCCTCCCCAAGCAGCAACTGTCAACTTGGCACCACGCATCCAAACACTGTTTCCTAGGGAAACACCTCTCATTCAAAAGTACTACAGGTCTCTTACCAGAACCCTGGAAGCAGCCAGTGCAGAAATGTTGGGATTAATTTCTATAAAATAAGACACAGGACAGGTTACTCTGAAAACAAAAATAAAATAACAAAGAAAACAAATAAATCAACAAAAATAAGAGCCATAGAGCCTCTGCCCAGCACTCGCCAGGTGATAGTACTGAATAAAATAAGCTATCTGACTATCTGAACGAAAAAACAAAAACGGTCTTAGTCAATAATGATATGATTATATATAAAAACCACACAAATGAATTTGTAAGTTACTAGAGATAAGAATAATACAGTATCTAGACTAAAATATGTATACATATATCATATTGCTAAGCAGCAATGAGAAAGAATTCATTTTGAAATGTATTTAGTAAGTGCAATCAAAATAAAGTATCTGGGAATAAATCTCAAACTGTGTGATGCTTCCATAGAGAATTATAAACCTAAAGTGAAAGACAAAAGAGAAACCCATAAAGGAGAATTTTACCATAGCCCCAGGTAAGGAATCTCATCACCATGGAAATAGCTGTTCTCATTCATTTTATACAGAGATAAGGGCAGTCAAAACAAAACAAATAAACAAACAAACAAAAAGAAACACAGCAATTCTTCAAGGCCTCTTCTGTAACTCCAAAAATCAGATGGAAATCGGAAAAAATATTTCAAAAGTCCAAGAAGGTAAGGAGATTTAAAACAAAAATATTGAACTATAGTATCAGAGATCTTTACCTAACCAATATCTACAGGACATTACTATAACAAGAAGAAGGAGTACAATATTTGCTAAATTAAGAAAATTATTAAACATGGGCTATGTCTGCTTTTAGGAGTACAGAAATAAATGGTCCTAGCATTAGAAAACATCACATACACACACACTACACGCACACTACACCACACACACACACACAAACGGTGGAGGAAGGATACAAACAGCAGACAGAGCCTTAAGAAACAATTACTTAAATGTCAATGGTTTTAATGTAACTGTTAAGTGGCAGAGATTGGTAGTATGTGTAAAAAGTATCACCTAACCATATGCTACTATTGGAAACTTAAACAACATAGGTATTCTGAAAGTGTATCATGCCAAATAGTAATCAAGAAATTGAGTTATCTGGTTTAAAAGTATAACAATGAAGAGAAATGCATCACTTAGAATAAATCATCTAAAATAGCTACATTGACAACTTCAGGATGATCATGAATTAAGGACACTTCTTCACGGACTGACAAGTCTACAATTAAAACCAGAAATTGTCAACATTCTTTCCCCAGCAAGCTGTAGAACAAGCAAAGAAAAAATGCCAAGTATTTTGCACAGCACCATCAAACAACTGGAGTTAATTGATATTGATAGAGTATTCCAGTCCCAAACAACAGAACACACGTTCTTCCCAAGTGAACAAGCAACATTCACCAAAAGAGACTGGGTAATAACCTGTTACCAAATAATTCTACTTATATAGAACCCAAAGTTATACAACTCATAACTCAATAAAACATGTTTTATCACTGAAAACAACAAAAGGTATGATGGTATAATACAGTGGAGTAGTTTTAAATAGAAATAAATTATGCCTGTTCTAGACTGCGCTATAGACAAAAGAAAATAGATCAAAAAGTGAATAGCAGAAGATTACTGTTAAGTTTTAATTCTAATAAATTATGTAAGAAGTAAAACAAGGCATATTTTCTATGCATATACATACTGTGTAATATACAGGAATACATACACATATAGTATACTAAATCTGTATCATCAGACATGATATTTATAAAAATGAATTCAGTATTGTGGTTACCTCTAGTTGACAGAAAGAGAGTAGGACTGGGAGAAAATATATGTTATTAAAAATATTCTTTTTCTTAGCTGTTGGCTTATTGGAATCTATAATTTTGTTTCCTACATTTAAATTACATTTTATTTTGTGTATATAAAATAATATACAATTCAACTTTCTAAATACAAAGAAGAGAAAAATGAGTCAAAATAAGATATCTTTTATTAAAATTATTCATGAGGAACTGATACATATGGAAGACAAAGATCAAGGCTATAATAATTCAGTGTTCATAAAGAATAGAACACAAGACAAGCATGGTGGCTCACAGCTGTAATCCCAGCACTCCGGAGGCTGGGACACAAAGATTGGCATGAGTTCAAGGCTGTCCTGTGCTACATACGGTGTTTCAGGCCATGGGGGATCCTGTCTTTAAAAACTTCAAAAAGAACGAGGAGGAGGAAGAGACATCAAATGATCCAGAGCAAACACTGCTAAAACTATTTCATGACTGGAAAGACCTTATGGCTTAAGCCACCACACACTTCGGTCGTAGGGTGTAGAGAAACCAAGCTGTAACTGAGCTGGAAGCTCCCTCTCTATGGCCCCCTTTCATAGGCATAGTCCTGGGGAAAAAGCCAACAGTCTTATTACATTGCATAGCTGTGGACCCTGCGTGTTACAATACAGACCTAACAGGCAATACATGTCCACTGGTGAAAAAGTGACATAACCATTGCAGAGGCCACCAACCACTTTCAGATTGGATTTGAGAGCTCTTTCACTCTGTAGGAAGGAATTCATGCCTAGCCCTGTAATTCCAGTCAAAATCTCATGAAAGAAGATCTTACACCCTAGGGAGGACGCTGTTGTCCACTGTCTTCTTTAGCACTGCGATCAGTCCAAGTTGGAGAAGCCTTGGTTTACAGTGGAAAGCATTACCGTTTTGAAAAATAGACCTGTTGTAAAACTAACTTCTAAATGTTTCCATTCCTGTCCACAAGTTTGTTCTGCTTTCAGTTTTGGTCAGAGAAAGTTTTTAGAGTGAACAGCAGTTACAACAAAGGGCTGGAAATCAATGACTGTCAAGTGCACAGTCCGAAATGAGATATCTATCTGACACTATTCAAGGCTCAGGGAACATCCCAGAAGAGGGTGGTACAAAACTATATAAGAACCAGAGGAAGGGGACGCATGCTGCAACGTGCTGTCTTCCTGGATGTGAAATTGCCATGCCATTGTTCTCCTGAAATTGCAGTACCTGGGGTTACCTGAACAAGACTGTGTGCGACCAGCCCTTCAACCATCCCTGAGAAGCCCATGGCACTTACTGGCTACAGAGGAAGGAAGAGTCCTTTTCTTCAGTGATGTAGTCACTGGCTAGTTGCCCACGCTCCAGTAAATAATCTTCAACCCATGCATATGAAAACAGCTCTAATTAACTCAGCGAGTCACAAAACACAAGAAAAAGACATGAAAGACAATAAGTTTTCTGGGAAGAGGAAGCTTGGAAGAGAAGGATACTAAGAGTGTGTATGATCAAAACACATTATATGCATTGATGAAATTGTCAAAAAATTCAAATGAATGAAAAGTGAATCTATAAACTGATATTCTTTAAGAAGGAAATATTATTAGCTTCTAAAGGAATTATCAATCTCACGTTATCTTCAGGTGTTTCCATAGTAATCATAAGCTAGAAGACACAGAGGTTGTTTTCTGGGAGTTCATTTTGTTTGTCTGTAAAAGTTGAATTTAAATGGACACACACACACACACACACACACACACACACCAAGTGGAATTCACAACCACGAAGATAGAGTCAATAACTAGCTTCCAAGATTGGCCCTGAGCAGCAGACCAGGTGTTCCACATCCACTGTGCACAGTGAGATGGGATCTGACCCAGAACGTTCACGTTAAGAGGATCAGTATGATGAGGAAACAATGTCCTCCAATGAAGCTCACAGGTAAAGGCTGGGTCTGAGAAGCAATGCATAGCATAGACTTTGGGGTCGGATGTTTACAGATTAGAATTTGAAGGCTGCCACATTACCTTGCTGGGTAACACACATCACCTCTCTGAGCCTCATCTCCCTGTCTTGTACATAAGGAAAATAATTTTGCCTACACAATTTTCGTACTGTCGGCAAAACACTCATAACAATGATTGGTACACAGTTGATATTTAATAACTTGTATTTAACATTGCTCAGCAAAATTCTAAGCCTCGCCAGAAACAAGTCGAAGGCTATTACTAAGAGGGCTGGCTCTGTTCATTTTGGCTCAGGAATGAACCGGCTGAGGGGAACGGCAGAGGTAAGATAGGGCAGACATAGTGCTCCTTAGCCTGAATTTTGTCATTTGTACAATAAACCATTGGAGTAGACTGTCTCTATGGACCTCAGAACTCTTAGTTCTAAAACTCTCTGATCTGTGAACCAAATCTAATGTGAATTCTATGTTTAGAGCTGATATATTGTTAGATCAACTGGGAATGGCTAGAATCATATTATCTATTGATTTATATCAAGGGTGATGGTAAATGACCTTGGATAAAGAATATAATCTAAAATAGTATTTGTAACACAAATGGAGTATAAAGATTTAATGGCTAACCCTTTGCACTGAGGGCCTCTTAGATATCTCATTAGAGTTTAAAGGGGTCTCTGAAGCCAGGAAGTCAAACCTTCCAACCATCAGAGAAGGCACTAGGGGCAGCACCCCCACAGTCTCACTGCCTCGCTTGAATCTATCTGAGGAATGACCTTACTCCCTCACCTTTGGAACTCCGTCATTGGATCACTTTTCTTAAAACCAAATCACTTTTGAATCTGGAGTATTCTCTTCTTGGTTATAATAGTCCCTAATACTTGAAGAAAACTCTATTTTCAGCCTTAAAACTTCTTTCCAAACTGTATATTTTCAGTTAATCCATACAAACAGATTAGACCCCAGAACAACGCAACTGTTTATTGGGGCCGCTCAATTTAGACTGAGACTCCAAGCGTGGTACACAAGGAGACAGTCATCCCCAGTTAGTGAGATCGATGGCCTTTCTTAATGCTGCCAAGTGGTGGTTTCATACTTTGAAATTCATAATTAGCAACATAAGGACTTAGACTGAAAAAGCAATCAATTTTACAAAAAAAGAATGTTGTGTGAACTCTTTCTTAAATGAAACAATGTGTGAACCCCCAAGGACAGTGGGATGGGTAGAAGTGTACTGTGTACTGATCCATTTATCCCCTGCCCTACCATTTTATTATTGGAAGCCTGTATAATATTTCCCAGAACACCTAAGAATCCTTGACATGCAGTAAAGTCACCGGACAACCTGACCTCTTGGTTTCTTATAAGCCCTAAAATTTTACTTGAAAAAAATTAAAATGCCATATGTATTGTTGATTTGGAGTATAGTATGGTGGTTCAAATCATCAGTTCAAATCCCAGTCCTACCACTTTGTGTATGCTTTATGTTAGAGGAAGAGAAGGTGCTGTGTCCTTCTCTTCAGGCTAGAATACTTATAGACTCCTTATATCATATGATGTTGTAAGAATTTGATTGATAAAATGAAACTCTCGGGACTGTATTTGGTACTCAGCCCTGTATTAGCTGCCAGTTTAGGCCTCCTTGAGCTCCTAAACTCAGGAAATTGATTTTTCTAGAGAGAACTTTTTCCTCCCTAGTAATAACCCAGCATTCAGGATTCAAGATCAAGAGAGATTTGAATGTCTCCCACCTCATCTTTCCACTACCCGACTCCCAGGACTATGGAACTTTTTTATAAGCAAGTTTGCTGGGCTTCAAACAGGACACTACATTCTTCCAAATAACTGTACTTCACTTTATTAAATGGTCATGCTTCAAGAGATAGGATGACAGTATTTAGTTTAAATGTATGTAAATATCATAGTAGTAATATCTAGGATAAAGTAAATTCTAAAGTTGGAGAGGAGGCTCAGTGGTTAAAAGCACTTGCTGCTCTTGCCGAGGACCCAGGTTTGGTTCCCAGCACCCACATAGAAGCTTACAACCACCTGAAACTACAGATCAGAGGATCCAATGCCCTCTTCTGGCCTCAATGGGGACCAGGCACATATATATTTACACATACATACACGTAGGCAAAACACGCACAAACATAAAAATAAAATCATTTTAAAAAAGTAAATTTTAAATTCTACTTACAGAAGGAAATAGTGTAGAAATAAGGAATAAATGAGCATGTAATTTATCTTAGGAAGTTTGAAATAAGTAAGATTTTATAGACTGGCAGCAATCTGAATATGGAACAAACAAGCCAATTTTGAAATTGCTTAAAAGCAAAAGAAAATTTGAAAACCCAACAGATAAGTCGTTCAATATTTTTTTTAAATACTAAGTCTAAATAAACTTTTCAAAAATTAGATTCCAGGACTGTAGTCAATTCCAAACAAATGAGAAACCAGAATAACTAGTATTAAGGCAGAAATCAAGGGTGTCATTGATGAAAACAGTTGGTCAAAATATTGTGGATAAAAATCTCACTGGGGTAGTTGCGGGTAAGTATAGGAATAGATAAATTAAGCAAGCTGTTTTGTAGCGATAGTAAAGGGTAACTCTAGTAAGAACTGGGTAAAAAGGTTTTCTTTCTATAATATGAAACAATAGGCTTTTAGACACAGAAATATTCATTAGGCATGGGATCCCAATGATGGAGGAGGTAGAGGAGAATTTCTGGAATGATGCTCTTGAGCAAACTTTAAAAAATATGGTATAACACACTCCACTCAGGGTCCCTGATAAGGGCAGAATATTAGAGAAGGGGCAGATGGAAGGAAAGTCATATAGCTCATTTTACTAAACCAAAGATGAAGATAGCAGTTATCAGGGCCAGGTTAAGGGTTAAGACGTCAGTAATATGCATATCAAATGAAAGTATATAAGATGACCAAGTTAGAGAAATCACCTGAGCACCCATTCAGCGAAGATCTTCTGTAAACAGAGCCAACAGGATGTGCACCACAGAACGATGTTTCTGTACAGCAGACTGTATATGCAATGGTGGCTCCTTTCAATTACATCAACTCGTGATGGTGCAGATGCCTTAGCTTGTGTTCATGTACTCTTAGGGTGTTTCATAACACAATTGTTTAATGATATTGTTCTCAGATAACTTCCCATTTACAAGGGGTGCATAAGTGTGTGGAGACATATACGAATGAATTTATTATGGAAATTGACATTAGGGGAGCTGAGGAATCTCACAGGATGTCATCTGAAAGCTGGGAGCCAGGTAGGTTTAGTTCATTTGTAAGCCAAAAACAGCAGACTCTGGGAATTGCTGGTGAAAGTCCAGGAAGAATAGAGAGCTCTGGCGTCTGAGGATGAAACACAAAGGAAGGCCCAGGTGCAGATGTCCTCTGGCCTTCTGTTTTACCCAGGTGGTTCACCAGCTGGAGAGTGCCTGCCTACACTGGGGGTGTCCTTTAGCCCAGTTTAGATGGCACCCAAAGTTAACCATTGCAGATACGATGGAGACAAAATGAAGGACACTGGACATCAAGGATTGCAGGACCAATGGCATGGTGTGAGGCCATTGTGTTGGTGCAGGGCTCCTTTAAGGGTCTGCAATCCTAGCTGATAGATTTTTCTTCTTCTGGCTTCTAAATCTAATGGCCAGATTAACTTTATCATTATTTCAACAATGAATTATATTTGTGTGCAAAGGCATCATTGAATGTGTAATATAGCAAGAGATCTGAAATTCAATTAGTTCTTCCATAGAGTCTCAATGACGCTTCCAAAACCCACAAAGGCAGCAACATGATAATGGATCCCAGAAAGGCAGACCATATTCACCAAGCCATTTGCAATTTTCTAGGCATTCACTACCACTTCTGCCTCCATCTATGCAGCTGTGTGAGGTTACACAATGCTGATGTACTGGAGCTACTTGAAGAAAACAGTGTGAGTCCCTGGATCCCTGATAGACAAGGCTACAGGAGAACCATCTGACCTGGGTCAGACGCTGAGGAAAACAAGAAAAAAATCTTCCCTGTATTAAGTCACTGACACTTATTTTTCCCCACAGCACAGCCCAAGCAGGACCCTGACAAAACACAGACACACCAACGTATGGGAGGTAACCAGTTGGCACATAAATGCCAATCTTTGAAGTCATCGCCAGCATTGCAGATGCTTAAATAACAAGTTCCCTTAGGAGATGAAACATAATTTGATCCGCAACAATTTGGTTTGCACACAGCACATCTGGTTTTCAGGAATACATCTGTGTAAATTGAGTTACCTCTGTAATGATATTGTGTTTGCATCTGAGAAACTAGAAGGAGAAAGCTGACAGCGGGTTAAATAAAAAATGCCTAAGTCCGACTTGATTTGTTCTCTGAGCTTCTGTGATAACATATGTAAACACCCTAAAGGCAATTAGACTCTGATTCCTTCTTTGCTATAATGATCCAGGTGGCATTAGAATGATTTTTAAACATCTTTTCCAGTAAGGTTACAGTATATGATTTTATTTCCTTTTTAATTAAACTTCTAAATAGTGAATAATGTATCTTATTTACAAGTCCGAATCCCTCCGGAACACCACCCCCGCCCCTGCAACTCAGCGAGCAAAACCACCAGCCTAGCTGATTCAGGCAATTGTGTTGCGTTATAAAATACTGTCTCCAAAGAATCCTTTACCGCCACTTGGAGCCAGAGCCCAGTCAGTTATTAAGTTTTCTACCTGGATTGCTCAGTCTGCACTTTCCACCTTAGTTGTGCCCCTATTAATCTGCCCTGTAATCACTTTGCTATTTTTGATTCTGATGGAGGGCTTCGTGAGGTGTCTTTAGGATTTTATTTGGTAGCTCGACATTTGAGGAACAGCACAAAATGGCACTGAAGGGCTGATGTTTGCATTTAGGCTGTGCTGCCCAGCCCAGATGTTGAAGAGACGGTGCTGAAATGCATCCTACATCATGAACCTGTTCCCGGAGTACTTTCTACTTCATTGATAAGATGACAGGATTTATTAGTCAGAATTTATCTCTACTGGTTCTTTTATCACTGGCAATAAGTTTCCATAATAGCACCACTGTCCCAAATATTTGTTAAAGGCTTAAACAGTTTCAAACGAGTGTCCCTTTATTTAATTTACTGCTGTTTTTGAAAGTGCACTATTCAGTGTGAGATGAAACAGCTCATGCCTCCTGCCCTACTTCACCTTTTGTTTTATGCTTTGGGAGATTTCACAGTGATCTCTTTTTAACCAATAAAATTTGTATTGAGGAAAAGGATACATTAAAAAAAATAGCAAGACTGCAAAAAAAGAACCCTATATCATAAAACATGATCTTATTTCACAGGGGTAGTTACAATAGAGAGGGAGACACGCTTGGCCTGGCTTTGATTTGCCTCACTGCAAATCCTGGCTGTGACACCTTAAAACTGTGAGTCTTAATCTCTCTGAACACCATCTTTCTTACATGAGAAATGGAGTTAGTGATACTTTTGGGATCATTCCCATGAGTTGACATGGTACCCATGTAAAAGTGCCTAGCATTGAGTTAAGCCAAAAGGAGGCAACACGTATATTTAATAGGAATGACATATCAGCTAATGAATTACATTGAGTCTCCTATGATGATACAGAGAAATCCAGCTACTTTGTCAGATCTTATTAATATAGTTGCTCATATACCTGCCTCCAGTCTTTTTTTTAGCAAGTTGTCATATAAATGTTCAATTTGTCATTGTTTTGTTTGAATATTTTTAAAATTTTCCTCCTCCTCAACAAGAAAAAAAAGTCTACAGGTTCTCTTGCTTAATATAGTTTCTGTCCTTTCTTCCATTCTTCTTCTCCCTACCTTGATTCTGATTAAGATATAAAGATTAGTGGCCAAATGAAGTATGTCCCTCACAGATTTACTCTTTCTGGGAGAATTCACTTGGAGCAACCCATGCCTATAGTACAAGGGAGTCTCTTCCAAATGTTCCCCCTAAGAAACCCTGAAGTACCAGGATCCCTCAGGGTCAAGTCTTTGGGGATTCAATCTCAGAATGCTTTTGAGCTCTTTTGTGCCTAATTAGTCTTTTTGTGGCAGAAAACACTAGTGCAGAAAGCTCCAGTCTAGTCTGTATAGCCCTCTCCCCAACCAGTCAGTGCCTGTGGTGTGGGAACCAGGACAACAATGAGCCTCATTGAAACCCTTTGTACAATTTAGCTCTTTCGCCATTTCTTGCCGTCCAGGTAATAAGCTTCTGCACTTGGAACTATAACCTACATTTAAGAAATACATTTTACTTCAAGACCCAGCAAGACCACCCTTGGGCATCTACCAAAGGACTCACAATCATACCACAAAGACATTTGCTCAACTACATTTATAGCAGCCTTGTTTGTAAAGTAGACAGAACCTGGAAACAAGTTAGATGCCCCTCAATCAAAGAATGGATAAATAAAATTAGATATATTTACACAATGGAGTATTACTCAGTGGTAAAACAAACAATGGTATCTTGAGATTTGTAAGCAAATGGATGGAACTAGAAAAAAAAACATCCTGAATAAGGTAACCAAGACCAAGAAAGACAAATATGATGTGTTTCCACTCATAGGTGAATATTAGACATAAAGCAAAGGATAACCAGGCTACAATACATGACCCCAGAGAAGCTGGATTAAAAAAAAAGGAGACCACTAAGAGAAACACACATGAAGGGCCCCAGGATAGGGTAATAGTTAAGAGCTCCTGGGTAAACTGGGCAAAGCAGTAGAAGGGGAGGGATGGGGGATGGAATCCTCAGGGTGCTGTAGATGACCAAGTTGGGGGAGGGATGAAGAGGAAGAGAAATGAAAGAGATCTTTTGATAGAGGGGGTCATTACGGGTTTATGGAAAAATCAGGTGCTAAGGAAATTCCCAGGACTCCACAAGGATGACCCCAGCTAGGATTCCTAGCAATAGTGGAGGGGGTACCTGAACTGGCCTTCTATAATCAGATTAGTGAATATCCTAATAGTCATCATAGAACCTACATCCAGTAACTGACAGAAGCAGATGCAGTGATCCACAGCCAAGCACTGGGCTGAGCTCCTGGAACATAGTTAAAGAGAGCGAGGAGGGATCATATGAGCTAAGGGGCTCAAGATTATGGTGGGAAAAATCGCAGAGACAGCTGACCCAAGCTAGTGGGAACTCAGACTCTGGACTGACAGATGGGGGTCCTGCATGGGACTGAACTAAGCCCTCTGAATGTGGGTGATAGTTATACAGCTTGATCTGCTAGGGTTCCCTGTCAGTAGGATCAGGACTTATATCCTGGGTGCATGAATTGACTTTTTGGAGTCCATTCCTTATGGTGGGATACATTGCTCAGTCAGATACGGCAGGGAAGGGCTTGGTTCTGCCTCAACTTGGTATTCCAGACTTTATTGATTGCCCAAGGGAGGCTTTACCACCTCTGAGAAGTGGATAAGGGTGGAATGGGAAGATGTGAGTAGTGGGAGAAATGAAGGGAGGGAAATGGGGTCTAGTACGTAAAACTAAAAAGCATTTTTTATAAAAAACGTTTTAAAAAGCAATAAATTTTATCTTGTAGCCTAATAGTCATAGATATCTGCCTCTGCCTTGCTTTCTCTCTCTCTCATAAACATAAAATTTATTTCAACAGTCATTCTCTTCACTATATACAATATACTTACTTTTATTTTCCATTTTATTCTGTTCTATTTTATTTTTAAATATTGTCCATGACCTATCAAATTTATTTTATGACTCACTAATGGGCCACAGCCTACACTTTAAAAAACACTGATCCAGGTATTTAATAAGGAGTTATTAGCCTGGAAAGGAAGTAAATGGGTGTCAGGCTTTAAAGTACACAGAATATTTTGTTTTTTCTTACAATTACATGTAGTTTAACTCATTCCTCTCACTAAACAATTACATGTAGTTTAACTCATTCCTCTCACTTTCTTCTAGAAAGTTCTAGAAGATGCATGAAAAAGTAAACACAAAAAAATTCTAAAAGGTATAAAGAAGGAAGCAGACTAGAGCATCGAGGGACTAGTTATCATAAACTGGTGAGTTCTCTGGGTTTTCCTGAAGAAGAATGTAATACAGAAATCCCGTAAGAGCATACAAATCAGCTCTTGTCTCATATACATAAGCCTTGTTCAATACCAAGAAAAACACACATACACCACCACCACCACCCCAAATCTCTGTGAAGGGTCAAGAAAAGGGACACCTGCCAAGGCTTATACAATAAACATTCTTTACCAGATAAACACAGTAGTTAAAACTGTGGCCTCGCTTCTAACTATGCTAGAGAGGTCAAGTGAAAAATTCCAGAAAAGTCATTAGCAAGGAAACCTAACCTTCTTGTCCATTGCTCTTTCCAGGGCAGCTGAGAAAGGGACAAGTTCTCCCATGGCTCTCAATTGGTAATAAGTTTCCACACTTGACTACCATGGCATAGTAGCTACTGATATGAAATTGGATCTCCACCTCCAATCCAACAGAACCCAGAACTACTACCATCCACTACTGGAAGACTGCAAGAGAAACCTAGTGGAGACTCAGAAATTACATACTACCCAGGAATATAGAGATCATCTCAGCATGATGTAGCCTAAGCCATCCAATGCATGATGAGATACTTCTGTTTTTCCACGTGGTAAGTATCCAAGCAGAGCAGAACACCTATCCTTCCCAGAACTAGTGGAGTCTTAACTAGCATCAAACTTTGCCTCCCACATGCAGTGATGACCCAGGGAATCCCTTTCCTCTTTCTAAAGGATGTCAGAGAAAACTAACTAAAACCATTATTTGAATAAGACACAGTGTCGTGTAAAACAATATTATAGTACCCCAAAGATCCAGATGTAAGTAGCTGCACTTATATCAAGAAACAGAAATATATCAATTAAATGAAAACAATGTTAAGATACCATGATTATAATAACATAGACATCAGAATTTCCCGACAAAGATATTTTTTGCAGTGCTGAGGTTGGAAACCTGTTCTTGCAGAGCAATCTGGTAAGAAAAGCAAAATAAATGGCATTTAAATAGGAAGGCAATGAAACAATATTTCTTATAGATGATATCTGAACCTACATAGAAAGAATATCTATGAATATAAAAGCTACTACAGCCAATTAATAAAATCAACAGAATTGCAGAATACAACAAGACCAAAAAGCCTATGACTAAATTAGAATTAATTCATGAACATTTAGAGAGTATCCACATACCAGAGAATATACGAGTAAAGTTGCTATTACTAAATACTATGAGAAACATATTCTCTAGTCTCATTTATTTAGTTGCTCTGACTAAATACTGTGAGAAACATACTCTCTATTCTCATTTATTTCAAGATCACAGTAAAGCTCAATGTGCTTCTCCACACCAGTGATAAACAGTCTTTAAAGGAATTGCATCATCCAAAAGAACAAAAGGCCTCAGGAGGAATTTATCCAAGGCAGAGAAGATTTCTACACTGAAAATTATGAAACATGGATGAAATTTTAAAGAGTAAAACCTAAATGACTAGAAAGATACTACACATTCCCATTTGGGGGAGGATTTAATACTATTCATCCCAAACCCTATCAAAATCCCAATAAAATTTCACAGAAATGGGAGACTTTATCTTTAAACTCGAATGGAATTATAGGAAGCCTAATAACAAAACAACCTTCAAAAGGAATAAGGTGCTCATACTGCAAACATTTGCTGCAAAGCTAAGATAATCAACATAGGGTAGTTTCCTGCTAAGGAGAGACATGCAAAGCAGTGGCATAGAAGCAAAATTCCAGAAATAAATCCATATACATCTGCTTATAATAATCTTTTGGCAATAGTGCCAAATCATCCAAATATGGCCATGTGACAACTTGATTTCTACATGCCAAAGAACGAGTCTTGACACCCAATCTTACACCATGTATAAAAACTGACACAAAATGATAAAAAATAAATGCATGTGCTAAAATGATAATACTCTTAGAGAAAACAGGAGTAAGTATTCATGAACTTGAATTTCATAACAAGTCTTAGGTCTGACACTAAACACATGAGGAACAAAGGAAAAAATATGAAAGTTGGCCTTCATCAAAAATTGAAACATATATATCAAAGAACATTATAAAGAAAGTTTTGAAAGGTCACCTTTCAGAGGAAGAAAGAAAATATTGTTAAATCATGTGTCTGATATGTGTTCACTATCCAGAATATCCATACAACTGAACAACACAAAGGTAGTGTGACCTAACTTAAAAACAGACAAAGGACCTGAGTATGTATGTCTCTAAACATACATACCAATAGTCTATAAGCAATAAAGCATTGTCAACATCATCAGTCATTAAGTAAATTCAGATCAAAACCACAATAATCTACTTTATTGTATATCACACTAATAATCTACTAGGATAGCTTGTAACCTTTCAAAAGTGAAAAGCAAAAAGTGTTTATCAGGAAGTCCAGAAATTGAACCCCCTGTGTGTTGCCTGTGGAAATATAAAATACTGAGGCCACATTTCCAGAGTTCCTAAAACATATAAGTACATAATCATTGTAATATAAAAAGCCACATCTTGGTATATGCCCAAAATAACAGAAAACAGAGATTCATGCAGATAAGGAAATGCCAATGTTCACAGTAACATTGCTCACAATAGACAAATGGGTGCCAAGTGTTCATTCACAGATACAAGGGTACACAAAATGTGATATATAAACAAGGCGAAAATATTTAGTCAAACAGTGATGTTAGGATACATGCAAAAACTATGTACTTTGAAACATTAGGCTAAGTACAGTAAATCCAACGTAAAATGATAAGAGTGAATGATTACAGATATATAAAATATCTCAACTAGGTAAGCTTATCAATTAGAGGATACCAATGGAGAGATGAGGGGCAGACCATAATTAACAGGTACAGAATTGCTATGGAATTATTGAAAACATTTTTAAACAGATTGTAGCCATAGCTATACAAAAGTGTATATGTAACTCAGTGACATTGCAATGAATGTGCAATTAGTTGTACACTCAAACTTGTTAAAATGCTTAATTTTGTGGTATGTATAATCACAGTGAAATTTTAAAAAAATCGAATGAGTCATTTCAAAAAACAATAAGAACAATTCAAGTGACTCCCGTTGACTGGCATTGAAACCAAGTGATCATTAAAAGAAATAATAACTACACTCAGTTACAACACAACAAACACAAAAGCACATGATCTCAAACTGATACTAAAAACCATTGGTCATGATAAAGAAAATGAAGAAGGATTGAAAAAACGCTCTGCCCTTGCCTTAGGCACTATATTTAGGAAAATTAATGACTAGTAAGAACTGGTGCTTCTTGGCCACACTCTGCTTAATAGATGCAAGGGCATTATAATGGAATTAAAATAATTCTAATTTTACAATTTCTGTAATGAATTGTCAATCATTTAATAATATATTACATTAAAGATTAAAATATATCAATCCATCCAATCCCATGATCCCACCAGGCACTCAGCATCACCAACATGAGACCTTAGACACCCCATCTTGTGTCCTAAGAAATAGGACACACTGTCTAGGGATGGTCTCACTTTAACAAACTGAACTTTGATTTAAGGAAACTGATTAGAAAAAAAAAGCAGAGATGTGTTTTTAGATAATTTTTTTGCAAAGAAAATATCAATGAAATATTTGGAAAAAATATTGAACCTTTAAAACCAGTGAGTGAGTTTATCAAGGTTAGAAGACACAGACACATCCAAAATGCAATAAGATTCCTATTGACTGTTTTTACACCAAAACTCTGAATCTTATTTACAGTGACTCGGAACATCAAAATTTGCACTAGCTTTACGCAAAACTTTAAAACACTGGTTGAAAAAAAATCCAATATCTAAGTAAGTGGAGATACAGCCTGTGCTCATGAATTAATACTGGTGAGGTAGAAACGATGCCAGTTGTTCCTACGTTGATACACAGTCTTGATGAAAATCCTATTGCAAGCTAAGCAACATACTCTTTAGTTATGAACAAGTCTACTACGAAATGTATATGGAAAGTTAAAGGAACTAGAATAGATAAACAATTTGCATATGAATCTTATTTATTTCTAAGATTTAATAAACATTTGCAGTAATCAAGTCTGTGTGATATTTGAACAGGAATAGAAACAGGTCAATGAAATGTGTCTTAAATTGCTTCTCCACTGCTGTAATAAACATTATAACCAAAACAACTTGCAGGAGGGTAATGGTCTTATTTGACTCACAGGTTGTACTTAACCATCAAGGGAATCCAAGACAGGAACTCAAGCAGGACCCTAGAGGTGAAACCTGAGGCAGAGACCAGCTCTGATCACTGGCTTGCTCCCCATGGCTTACTCAGCCTGCTTGTTGAGGTTACTTCTTTCATAGTGTGCTGGCTACTTTTATGTCAACTTCTCTCAGACTAGAGTCATTTGAGAGGAAGGTACCTCAGCTGAGCAAAGGCCTCTATAAGATCAGACTTTAGGCAGGTCTATAGGGCATTTTCTCAATTAGTAATTTATGGGGAGGGCTCAGTCCATTGTGCGGAATGCTGCACCTGGGCTGGTGTTTCTCTATACTTTAAAAAAGAAAGTTGAGCAAACCATGATGAAAAAAAACCAGTAAGCAGCAATCCTATATGGCCTCTGCATCAGGTTCCTGCTCCATTTGAATTTTTGCCTTGGCTTCCTTTAAGGGACTGTAACTTGATATGTAATATATAAGTCAAATAAACTCTTTTTTCCCCCCAGGTTGCTTTTGATCATGGTGTCTCATCACAGCACAAGATGTAACAGGAGAACTAAGCATATGCCTACCAAAATATGTCCAATTTATTTTTGACAAAGGTGTAAAAATAATTCAATGAAGGAAAGACAGACTGTACAGCAAATGTTGCTGGGTCAACCATATACCTATTGGCATAAACAAACAACAACAAAAGAATTTCGATTCAAGTTTCATACAGCTCCTGAAAATTCATGTCAAAACAGGTCATAGATCTAAACATAAAATAAAAAACAATAAATTAGATTATTTTAAATGTTCTAAAGCATCAGGATTTAGGGTTAGAAAAGGAGTTAGTAGACTTTACACTGAAACACAATACACCAAAGGAAAAATTCTCAGATTGGACTTTATCAAAATTAAGAATTTATTGTCTGCAAATTAAGAAATTTTGTGTGAACCACATGGCCTTTATGAAGAACATATTCTATCCAGAGAATATAAAGGCTTTCAGTTCAACACTAAAGTAAAAAAGGGGGGGGAGATATCAAATTGACAAGCAAATACATAAAGAGATAATTCATTAAAGAGGAAAAAACACGACAAGTAAGAGCATAAAAGTGTCCAATATCATCAGTTATGAGAGAAATGCATATTAAAACAACACCAGACTAATTGCTCACACCAGCACAGCTAACATTAAAAATAGTGGCCACAACAAGCCTAGAGAGCAAGTGGAGAAGCAGATCACTCATGCCATGCACTGCTGGCTAAAATGTAAGATGCTGTAACTCTAGAAAATGACTTGGCATTTCCTAAAAGGGGGGAGGAGAACATGAAGCTATTTATAACTCAGAAAGTGTAGTTCTGCCCACTAATCCCAGGGAAAAGAAAACATATGTCCACATGAAAATCTGGGTAAATGGGCTAGAGAGCTGGCCTAGCAGTTACGAACACCTGCTGCTGTTGCACAGGAACCAAGTTCAATCAGTTTCCCACACCTGTGCTAGGAGGCTGACAAGCTCATGCAATTCTAGCTCCAGGTCAATCAGCACTCTCTCTGGCCTCTGTAGGCACTTGCATTCATGTGAATGCAACACACACACACACACACACACACACACACACACACACACACACACACCATAAAACACATAATTAAAAATGAAATAAAACTTTTAAGATAAAACCCTATGGAGATGTTTATACCAGCTCTTTTTAAAATACCCCAAACCAGAAACAGCACATGTTCTTCAGTAAGTGAATGATTAACTAAACCATGGTAACAAATCCATGCCATGGGAAGCTTCCCAACCATGAAATAGGACGAACTGATGTAATAACCCAGAAATTATTCTTCAGAGAATTTTTCCAAGTATCTGTCCAGATAATTTTCTTGAAATCAGAAACAAGTACAGAAATGAAGAGCATAGGTGAGTGGAATCTTTTTGTGGATGGAGTATCTCAACAGCTGTATCTCAACAGCTGTAATGGATGCTGATACCCCAATGGGAACATTGATTGTAGTTGAAGAAGGTATGATCCCTGAGAAAGCTGAAGAGAGGGTGCAGTGGGTTGTTCTATATTACTACTTGCTAGGGTATGTAGATCTGCATCTATCTCAGAGTCGAAAGGTTACTACTGGAAGGCCATGGACAGATGAAGCATGAGAACTCGGCTCTTTCACGTTTATCCTGGTGCTGTAGTTAAGACACTCACCTCCCTGGGCCTCAGTTTTTCTGTGTGTGCATCAGAATGTCAAAATCTGGTGTAAAATCATTTGAATTTTGGTGTTGCACATAATACATAAGCATAAAAATCAAAAACTAGCTAAAGAAAATATACAGGTAATAATAACAAAACTTCCCCATTTTCCAATTTCACAGGGGCATTTTGGAAAAAAATTACATGAAATAGTTTATCTTTAAGCATTCATTCTACAAGCCATAAAGCCTCATACCAATGGTAGTGATTCCTTTTTCAAGATCAAAAAGAAAAATGTAGAAAAATTTGGATATATCCCAAAAGACACTGAAGTTAAAATAATTGGTTTAAATTGTTTTAGATTATTCTCTGAAACATGAGCTGGGATTATAATACCTGATACAGCATTACTGGCTATTACCTCTATCCTGGAGTGCATTCCCTTCTAGCACTTCCTATGGTTTCTCGGGCCGCAGAGGAGCCCATATACAAGGCTGCTGATCAAGCAGAACTCTACACAACAAGAGATCTCCCCCAAAGCTGACCACAAACATCTCCTCTCATTCTTCCTGCTCCCATGCACCTTGGTTTGTTCACAAAATTTAAAATATTGTTGTATAGGTTGAGGAGAAATCAAACCTAAGGGTAATGGACTAAGACCTGGGAATCGTTGGGCATCCAGTGACCTCCAGTGAGGAGCCTTAAGACACTATGCCAAAGGCTTTTGTTCCACAAGACTGAAATCAAAATCAGATATAAGAGAGAAAAAAAAACAGAAAAGAAAAGGTAAAGGTAACAGCAGCCTGGTAGAATTATTGACTTTCTTCGAGACAGGGCACAAGAGGAAATGGATAATCCAACACCACCTGATGAGAAATTAATTTCCCACAGATCACAAAAACACAGCAGCTGGAGCAAGTGGCACTGATCCTGTAGCAGAAGATACAATGGAGGGGTAAGTGTGCTCCTGACCCGCCACACAAGCCCAGTAAGGGAACACACAATTTTCTCGCCATCCTTATCTCCCTGGGTATTCCGAAGGGGCAGCTTCCCCCAGCTAAACCCTCTCTCCTCCTACCCCATCCCCGCTTTCAGCCAGGAAAACCTTCCCTTCCTCTCTCCCTTTCCCAGGACATAAAATCCTCCAACCCAGCCTGTGTGGGCGCTGCCTGGATGGGGCAGTGAGTGCATACGGGCAGGTGGAGTTCCTTTGTTTTAATAGCCTGTCTGCAGCAAGGTAGGACTGCAGGCAAGGAGATTCCTGGCCAGCAAGGGACACTGATCCTGTAGCAGAAGACCCAGTGGAGGGAAGAGCCATTGGAGAGCATCTGAAAGAAGAGATGGGTAGACACCAAGGCAAGAATTCCTCCAACAATCTGAAAAACAGCATGAAAACACCAGATCCCAGCAATCTTACGACAGAAGTACTTGAATACCATATTCTGGAAGAAGTGGAAAACAGTGTCATTATGAAAGCAATAGAGTCTCTTAAACAGGGTATGAATAACTCACTTAAAGAAATAGAAGAGAAATATAACAAAAAGATTGAAGAAGTGAGTAAAGAAATGGAAGAGAAATATAACAAAAAGTTTGAAGAAATGAGTAAATTCGTAAACGATACCCTGGGAAACCAAGAAAAAACAATCAAACAGGTAATGGAATCAGTTCAAGAATTGAAAACTGAAATGGAGATAATGAAGAAAACACAAACTGAGGGCCGGCTGGATATGGAAAATCTAGATAAACAAACAGAGACTTCAGGAACAAGTATAACCAATAGAATACAAGAGATAGAAGAATGAATCTCAGATTATGAAGACACCATAGGGAAAATAAATGCTCTGACCAAAGAAAACAGCAAATCCAACAAATTCTCATCACAAAACATTCAGGAAATCTGGGACATAATAAAAAAAACCAAATCTAAGAATAATAAGGGGTAGAAGAAGGAGAAGAATTGCAGATCAAAGGTCCAGAAAATATATTCAACAAAATTATAGAAGAAAACTTTCCCAACCTAAAGAACAATATTCTTATGAAGGTTCAAGAAGCATACAGAACACCGAATAGATTGGATCAAAAAAAAAAATCCCCTCGCCATATAATAATCAAAACATAAAGCATTCAGATTAAAGAAAGTATATTAAGAGCTGCAAAGGAAAACGGTCAAGTAACTTATAAAGGTAAACCTATCAGACTTACACCAGACTTCTCTATGGAAACCATGAAAGCCATAAGGTCCTGGATAGAGGTACTGCAGAAACTAAGAGACCATGGATGCAAACCCAGACTACTATACCCAGCCAAGCTATTGTTCACTATCAACGGAGAAAACAAAATATTCCAGGATAAAAACAAATTTAAACAATACGTAGCTACAAATCCAGCGTTACAGAGAATATTAGAAGGAAAATCACAACCCAAGGAATCCAACATTCCCAACACTGCCTACAATAACTCAGACATCTAGCGACCCTTCACAAGCACAGCTCAAAGAAGGAAAACACATACACTCTACTACCCAAAAAAAAATGACTGGAGTCAACAACTAGTCATTAATATCACTAAAAATCAATGGAATCAATTCACCTATAAAAAGGCACAGACTTAGAGATTGGATACGAAAACAGGATCCAACATTCTGCTGTTTACAAGAAACACACCTCAACCACAAAGACAGACATCTACTCAGAGTAAAGGGTTGGGAAAAGGTTTTCCAAGCAAATGGACCTAAGAAACAAGCGGGTGTGGCCATTCTAATATCTAACAAAATCGACTTCAAACTAAAATCAATCAGAAGAGATGGAGATGGACACTTTATACTCATAACAGGAACAATTCATCAGGAAGAAGTCTCAATCCTGAATATCTATGCCCCTAATATAAAGGCACCCACATATGTAAAAGAAACACTTCTAGAACTCAAGGCAATCATCAAACCACACACACTAATAGTAGGAGACTTCAACACACCTCTCTCACCAATGGACAGATCAATCAGACAGAAACCTAACAGAGAAATAAGAGAATTATTGGAGGTATTGAATCAAATGGACTCTACAGACATCTATAGAACACTCCACCCAAATAGGAAAGAATATACCTTCTTCTCTGCAGCTCATGGAACCTTCTCGAAAATTGACCACATACTCAGTAACAAAGCAAACTTCCACAGATACAAAAAAATATTAGTAACCACCTGTGTCTTGTCAGATCACCATGGATTGAAGTTAGAATTCAACAACAATACTACCCCCAGGAAGCCAACAAACTCCATGTTCAACTCATTTAGTAGTTGAACAGTCAACTACTAAATCACCTCTGGATCAAGGAAGAAATAAAGAAAAAAATTAAAGTCTTCCTTGAATTTAATGAAAATAAAGATACAACATACTCAAACCTATGGGACATTATGAAAACAGTGCTAAGAGGAAAGTTCATAGCACTAAGTGCCCAATTAAAGAAAACGGAGAAAGCACGCATTGGAGACTTAACAGCACACTTGAAAGCTCTAGAAAAAAAAAGCTGATTCATCCAGGAGGAGTAGAAGACTGGAAATAATCAAACTGAGGGCTGAAATCAACAAAATAGAAACACAGAAAACAATCCAAAGAATCAATGAAACTAAAAGCTGATTCTTGGAGAAAATCGACAAGATCGACAAACCCCTATCCAAACTAATCAAACGGCAGAGAGAGAACATGCAAATTAATAAGATCAGAAATGAAAAGGGGGATATAACCACAGACACAGAGGAAATTCAGAGAATCATTAGATCTTACTACGAAAATTTATACGCCACAAAGTTGGAAAATGTAAAAGAAATGGACATTTTTTAAGATAAGTACCATATACCAAAGTTGAACCAAGAACAGGTGAACAATCTAAATAGACCTGTTAGTCGCGAAGAATTAGAAGCTGTTATCAAAAATCTCCCTACCAAAAATAGCCCAGGACCAGATGGTTTCAATGCAGAATTCTACCAGAACTTCCAGGAAGAGCTAATACCTATACTCCTTAATGTATTCCACAATATAGAAACAGAGAGTCATTGCCAAACTCCTTTTATGAAGCTACAGTTACTCTGATACCAAAACCACACAAAGACACAACCAAGAAAGAGAATTACAGGCCAATCTCACTCATGAACATCGACATGAAAATTCTCAATAAAATACTGGCAAACTGAATCCAAGAACACATTAGAAAAATTATCCATTATGATCAAGTAGGCTTCATCCCAGAGATGCAGGGCTGGTTCAACATAGGCAAATCTATCAATGTAATCCATCATATAAATAAACTGAAAGAAAAAAACCATATGATCATTTCATTGGATACTGAAAAAGCATTTGACAAAATTCAACACCCATTTATGATAAAGGTGTTGAAGAGACTGGGGATACAAGGATCATACCTAAATATAATAAAAGGAATATACAGCAAGCCGACAGCTAGCATCAAATTGAATGGAGAGAAACTCAAAGCCTTTCCACTAAAATGAGGAACACGACAAGGCTGTCCACTCTCTCCATACCTCTTCAATATAGTGCTTGAAGTTCTAGCAATAGCAATACTACAACATAAGGGGATCAAGGGGATTCAAATTGGAAAGGATGAAGTTAAACTTTCGTTATTTGCAGACGATATGATAGTGTACATAAGTGACCCCAAAAACTCTACCAAAGAACTCCTACAGCTGATAAACATCTTTAGTAATGTGGCAGGATACAAGATCAACTCCAAAAAATTAGTTGCCCTCCTATACACAAAGGATAAAGAAGCAGAGAGGGAAATCAGAGAAACATCACCTTTCATGATAGCCACAAATAGCATAAAATATCTTGGGGTAACTCTAACCAAGGAAGTGAAAGACCTATTTGACAAGAACTTTAAGTCTTTGAAGAAAGAAATTGAGGAGGATACCAGAAAATGGAAAGACCTCCCCTGCTCTTGGATTAGGAGAATCAACATAGTAAAATTGGCAATTCTATCAAAAGCAATCTATGGATTCAATGCAATCCCCATCAAAATCCCATCAAACTTCTTCACAGACCTTGAGAGAACAATAATCAAGTTTATATGGCAAAACAAAAACTCCAGGATAGCCAAAAGAATCTTATACAATAAAGGAACTTCTGGAGGCATTACCATCCCTGACTTCAAACTCTATTACAGAGCTACAGTATTGAAAACAGCTTGGTATTGGCATAAGAACAGAGAAGTCGACCTATGGAATCAAATAAAAGACCCGGGTATTAACCCACAAACCTATGAACACCTAATTTTCGACAAGGGCGCTAAAGGTATACAATGGAAGAAGGAAGGCATCTTTAACAAATGGTGCTGGCATAACTGGATGTCAACCTGTAGAAGAATGAAAGTAGATCCATATCTATCACCATGCACAAAACTCAAGTCCAAATGGATTAAAGACATCAACATTAATCTGTCCACTTTGAACCTGATAGAAGAGAAAGTGGGAAGTAGTCTACAAGATATAGGCACAGGAGACCACTTCCTAAGTAGAACTCCAGTAGCACAGACAATAAGAGAATCAATGAATAAATGGGACCTACTGAAACTGAGAAGCTTCTGTAAAGCAAAGGACACTGTCAGTAAGACAAAAAGACTACCTTCAGACTGGGAGAAGATCTTCACCAACCCCTCATTGGACAAAGGTCTGATCTCCAAAATATACATAGAACTCAAGAAACTAGACACTAAAACTCTAATTAACCCAATTAAAAATGGGGTATTGAACTGAACAGAGAATTCACAACAGATGAACTTCGAATGACCAGAAGACATTTAAGGTCATGCTCAACCTCCTTAGCAATCAGGGAAATGCAAATCAAAACCACTTACACCTGTCAGAATAGCTAAACTCAAAAATACCAATGATAGCCTATGCTGGAGAGGATGTGGAGTGAGGGGAACACTCATCCACTGTTGGTGGGAATGCAAACTTGTGCAGTCACTGTGGAAATCAGTGTGGCGGTTTCTCAGGAAACTGGGAGTCAACCTCCCTCAAGACCCAGCAATTCCACTCTTGGGAATATACCCAAGAGATGCCCTATCATACTACAAAAGTATTTGTTCAACTATGTTCATAGCTGCACTATTTATAATAGCCAGAACATGGAAACAACCTAGGTGCCCCTCAATAGAAGAATGGTTAAAAAAAGGTGTGGAACATATACACATTAGAGTTCTACTCAGCGGTAAAAAACAATGACATCTTGAATTTTGCATGCAAATGGATGGAAATAGAAAACGCTTTACTGAGTGAGGTAACCCAGACCCAAAAAGAGGAATATGGTATGTACTCACTCATAAGTGGATTCTAGCCATAGTTAAAGGTCTTTGAGCCTATAATTCGTGATCCTAGAGAAGCTAAATAAGAAGGGGAACCTGAAGAAAATCATATAGTTATCCTCCTGGATATTAGAAGTAGACAAGATTGCCAGGCAAACTTGGGTGCACGGGGGTGGGGGGGTGGGAGGGTGGAAGTAAGGGGAGATGGTTAGGGAGAGGGGAGGGGGGAGGATTGGGAGTGGCTTGGGGGAATGGGAGGGGGAGGGAGGAAGGATGGTTATGGGAGCAGGGAAGTTTATATCTCAACTAAGGGAGCCATTTTAGGGTTTGCAAGAGACTTGATTCTGGAGGGGTTCCCAGGCCCAAGGAGAGGTCCCCAGATTGTTCCCTGGGCAGCAGAGGAGAGGGTGCCTGAATTGGCCTTGACCCATAACCATACTGATGAATATTTTGCATGTCACCACAGAACCTTCATCTGGCGAAGGATTGAGATAAAGACAGAGACACATATTGGAACACTGGACTTAACTCCCTAGGTCCAAATGAGAAGCAGAGGGAGGGAGAACGTGAGCAAGGAAGGTAGAACCAAAGGGAACCTTCATCCGACGATGGATGGAGATAGAGACGGAGACCCACATTGGAGCACTGGACTGAGCCCCCAGGGTCCAAATGAAGAGCAGAAGGAGGCAGAACATGAAAAAGGAAGTCAGGACCGCGAAGGGTGCTTTCACCCACTGATACAAGGGGACTGATCTAATGAGAGCTCACCAAGGCCAACTGGACTGGGACTGTAGGAGCATGTGAGCAAACCGGATTCTCTGAATGTGGCTGACTGAGAAGCCATTGACAATGGCACTGGGTCTTGTTTCGTCTGCATGTACTGGCTTTTTCGGATCCTGGTCTGTTTGGTTGCTCACCTTCCTGGACCTGGAGGGAGGGGCAAGGAACTTGGACTTCCCACAGGGCAGGAAACCCTGACAGCTCTTGGGACTGGAGAGGGAGGAGGAAAGGGAGTGGGGGGAGTGGGAGGGTATTGGGAGGAGGGGAGGAAGTGGAAATTCTTATAAATAAATAAATAAATAAATAAATAAATAAATAAATAAATAAATAAATAAATAAATAAGGAAAAAAAAAAGAAAGTCCCGTAGCACAGTGACCTGACTTTACCACCAAGGCTGGCTGAAACAGGCTGCCTGGCAACTGGGAGCAGAGGTCAGCAACAGAACTAGGCACCTAATTTCTATCTCTAGCATCCAAAACAAACCGCTTTCTCAGACTGTCCCTAGAGTCTCTAGTCAATTAAGTCTATAGCTCTCATGTTCAATAAGCTGATTTTAGTCATTTCACAATGTATAAATATTTCAAGACATCATACAGTAAGATATACACTTTTGTGTCAACAAATAAGTTCTTCAGTTCTTCTATTTGTTTTTTTAAATAAAGATTTGTTTTTATTTAAAAAAAAACACAGCAGCTGCCACTTTGAGCTACATTTATATCCCCTTAATTTCAGAGACTGATTCAGCAGGACCACTCTCTGTCAAAGACAGGGAAGATGGAGGCTTTATCTCCCCGTGTCTTCTAAAGCATGTGAAATAAGAGGGAAGAGAGAGATGCCTTAGCATACTTAAGAGACAGACGTGATGAAAAGGTCCACTGGCCTTCGCTGAAGAACAGTGAAGCCTTCGTGAGCCTGAGCCTCAGCCGCACTGTACAGCCAAGGACAGCACTTACGGCACAGAAGACAAGCGCGGCTGAGCCAGCAGATAATTGGGCACAGGACAAATCCCTGTGCCTTACTTGGTCATGCACATTCGTTATTCAAATAACACATTGCCTCACTTTCTGACACTCGTAAGTAAAGACAGAGCCAATCTCCTTGGTTTTCTGAACTTTCAGAATTTTATAGATATGCCTTACCAATGGGAAGTGCAAGGAAGCTTTCTGAGAAGTTGTGGTTTGCCAGCAAAGGGGCAAAATTTAGCAAGCAAGTCTATTCTGGTGCAAAGGGAGTGTTCCAAATACCTTGAAAAAAAAGCAGTGCAATATTGGGGGGAAAACATGCTGTGTCAATGTTTATTAATTAAAAACTGTTATTAATTAAGTTTAATTAACTCCAAACTCAATATTTTGCTACCATTCCAATAGACTATAAGGTGAAGTAAATATTTTTTAAGCTGCCTAAAATCAGCAAACCCATGAAAAAGAGACTAAACACATACATGTGTGTATATGTGTGTATACATACATACATAAACATGCATGTGTATACAGACATAGACATTAAAACATTTTCAGACCAATATTTGAAAACAACATTTTCTCTAAATTCTAAATCCACTCAACTTCTACTACGTGGCCATCAGTGTGCTGGCATAACGTCAAAGGCAAGTACGTTAAAGTCAAATATGAGAAAGCAATGGGTAAGTAATTACAGAATAATGAGCTACCTTAGAATGACAGTGCAGGACAGTCACCGAGGAAAAAGAGTGATTTAATTTTCTGGCTGGTGGAAAAGCAGCAATCAAAGACAGAGTTGGGAAAGGGTTGGAGGGACAGTCAAAGCTAATGGTCACTCATTATGACACATAACCAGCTCCAATCAAGCAGAACAGCTGGGCAAGTAGAAACTCAATGAGTGATTGGACCATGGTGAGAAAATCCCCAAATGCCAATTATAGCTACTTTTTTTCTGGTTTTCCCTAGCTGTGTTTGATTTAGTTCTTTAAACATGGGAGCAACATCACACAGACATTCTCCTTGAAACTGGTTTTTATTGAGTTTGATGATACTTATGGTGAATTTTTCACAATGATTTTCTCTGCCTGGTTCTTCCTAACATAGTATTTATCTGAGAGTCAGTGTAGGAAAATACATAGTCATCTTGACTCGGGCTATTGAAGACAAATGAAATTGGGTTTTGCCTCTTTCCTATCATTTGACACTGACTACAGACATCAGTGACTCTGGAGCAAGCATGAATGGAGATGGTTGGACACGCATTTCTTGCAACAATCCTTCCAGTATCTGGTATGAAATATAAAACTAGCTCTCCTTTCTATATCTTGTGGTACTTCCTGGGACAGCTTGACTTTAGTGTTCTCCTTTTTTTTCCCCCCGTCTTCTCTCTGCTTGTGGACTGTAGGCTGGTTATCCTTTGCTTTATGTCTAATATCTACTATGAGTGAGTACATACCGTGTTTGCCTTTCTGTGTCTGGATTACCTCATTCGGGATGGTTTTTCCTAGTTCCATCCATTTGCCTTCAAATTTCAAGATGTCATTGTTTTCTACTGCTGATTAGTACTCCATTATGTAAATGTACCACACTTTCTTTATCCTTTCTTTGGTTGAGGAGCATCTAGGTTGTTTCCAGGTTTTGGCTGTTATAAATAATGCTGCTATGAACACAGTTGAGCCCAAGAGTGGTATTGCTGAGTCTTAAGATAGACTGATTCCCAATTGTTGGAGAAACTGCCATACTGATTTCCACCAACACTCCCACCAACAATGGAAGAGTATTACCCTTACTCCACATTCTCTCCAGCATTAGTTGTCATTAGTGTTTTTTATCTCAATCTGTATTAGCCTTTGTGCATATTTCACATTAAAAATATGGGGATTCTGTCTGTAGACCACAGCATATGTATTTAGAGTGAAGTGGATGTAAAATCAGAGCTCCTGGCTAAAGTGCCAGGGCCACTACTTTCCTAGATTCACATCTCCTCATATGTTCTCGAGCACATGCCAGTGCACTGGTGAACAACCGTATTCTGCTTTTTGCATTTTGCTTTGTTTGTGGAGTCCTGAAGAGATTTGTGGACAGTAGGATGAATTATATGAGGGGATATGACAATTCTTTACTGTTCCTGGTAATGAGGACTGGAGGCCCATAGACATCGAGAGAAATTATTTTTGAGAAAATGAGCAGTGGTGGCAGATCACGTGATGAACTCGGGGAACAGAAATAAATTATGGTGTGAAACAGCCTGGACATTCGTTATTCCTGATGGAGCTGGGCCTTCATTTGGCTTTGGAGATTGTTGTGATGTATGTACCTTCTGCAGAATATGCCTCAACTCTTTGTTACAAACTGTGCTCATGAGTTGAAGGTAAGGTATAAGTTTCTGATCATCCTGAATTTGAGAGAAGTTTCCTTCTGTGCCTTTGTTTCTATATTTGCAATACTTTGTGGAAAGAATCTGAAAATTAACACTGTCTTTAATACATTAAGCTCTAGGAATTCTTCCTTAGACTGGGTTACATGAATATAAAAAATCCTCCTTCTCACATCATGAAACCAGTCAGATACAGAGAGAGAAAGAGAGAGAGAGAGAGAGAGAGAGAGAGAGAGAGAGAGAGGATACATAGATCACAAGGGTAACTCAAAGGGCTTTTATTGTGAAGAACTTCTAAGAAACATTGGATTTTACTTTTCTTTGAATACAACCATTAAAGATTATTTTTATTGGAAATCACTGTAAATCTCTAACAAACCAATAAAAAGGTGTCTTGTCTTAACTATATGATGAATGTCTAGGTGATTCTCAGATGTCAACTTCATAACCCATAACTTCTGTCTCAGAAGAAGACAAAATAACAAAATGAGGCTGAGACTATATCTCAGTGGAAGTATGCTTACCCCGTATGCAAAACATCCTGGTTAAATTACTGGTATTACAAATAAATAAATAAATAAATAACAAAAATGGGGAAATACAATCTGTCCAGAAAAAAAATAACAACTGTCTTCTCTCCTTTATGAATAACAACTGGCTGATGGCATGACATATTCTATTTAAATCAACTATGATCTTATGTAGTGTTCTATGCCCATTGGCCCTGCTTTTACCCAAGAGCATTTTGGAAAGTACCACCTGTCAGGTGTGGTCACTTGCTACCTCTGAGTTAGGGTAGAATCTGCAATATCCATCCTCTTGAGCCTTGACCAAGAGCATATTGGGATTTGACATCCTTACTCAATAGACGCTTAGCCTAGTGTGCCTCTCATCTTGTCAGAGGATTTCAAAAAAGCTAATTTTGAATCAGAAGACTCGTTTTTGCAAAGGTGTTTATTGTGCTTTCCACTGTCCTTCTAAAGCTGCCATCCCATCCCGAGGCTTTGGTGACAAAGCCTTGGGTACTGGTCAGCAGGAGTAGCAGCAGCGCCCCATTACTATTCCTATATGGAAAACAGGACCGTTTCTGTCTGTGGAGTCTCGATAGCTTAGTCTTGCTTGACTGCTTCTCCTGGAGACTTTAGCTCCTTTAACTCAAACATGTGAGTTAAACATGTTAACAAACCTAGTGAGGTTTTCTTTGGGAGCCAAAGGGAATAACAAATAAGTGAATTCTCCTCTAAGTCCAAATGAGTGACAACCCTAATTAGAGAACAGTGGCTATGGGCCTACTCCAGGAAAATCTTACCCTTTGCTTCTCTGCTAACCCTGGGTGTTTACTCCCGATACCCTTTATCTTGGATTACCAAAGACCTTAAATGACCGAGGCTAGCTTGTCAGGCATTGCTACTGTGACCTCCCAGAAGTCACTGACAAATGGTTAGGTACCCAGGTGGTATCCACAGATGCTCTTAACTCACCACCCAAAGACTGAAGTGTCAGGAGCATAAATGACAAAGCTACAGCACAACTAACAATGATGGACACGGCAGGTTTATGGAACTCTGAGCGGTTAAGAGCTTTAAAGTGGAGTGTACCGGATTTAGATTTTGACAACAGTATTTATCATGTGGGTAACCTAGGGCAAACTGCTAACCTTCCTTGGCTTTCTCATCCATCGAAGCACTTGCTTGGCAAATACGCACTGAGAGACTACTATGTATAAGGCCTATTCCAGGAGCTGAGAAGCAGTGAAAAAGTTTGTCCAGCACTTTCTCTCTACTTAATGGAGACATTAAACAAAATAAATAAGCAAAACCTTAAGTATATCAGATATTAAGAAGGGTCTGGGGATGAAACAGCTTCCATCTGCAATTACTGAGCATATTGAGCAAGATAATGTTGGGCCTAAATAAGCTTCAGGCACTGCTACCCTCACTATTTTTATTGGACATAACAACAGAAAACAGAAAAATGGTTTCTGCCTGAAGTCACCATCTCTGATGAGCCTACAATCTAGTTGAAGGAAGTAGAAGACTCAAAAGATCCCAAAAGAGAAGGATTCTTCTCTATCCTGGGGTTCCTACAACCCACCCCTCTCCTGCCTATGCATAAACTTGAAAATCCAGGTCCTCTAGATCTTCTATGACACACCCAGAGCAAGACAAAGGTTTCTCTTCCCTAATGCTGGTGTAAGGAAGATGTAATCTCCTCCACTTCCCCTTACAACAAGATGCGAAATAAGCTTTGTGCTCTTTTCACTTAATCACTATCGCCATAAACTCTAGAGGAAATCAAGGGAAGACCATAATTACAATATCAAACCTAAAATTTCACAAGCTTCCAGCAGCATGGCCATTTGCCTATGCTCCTGACTTCAGAAGTGACCAGTGAACACTCCCTGTCCTCATCTTTCCTCAACACCTCAGACACAGTCTGATGCCCTTTGTGAGCGTCTCTGGGCTTCTGCTACTCCAACTCCATGAACTATGAGCGTCAACATCATTTGAAAGCTTGTTAAAAATTCAGAAGCTACAGCTTCTGGATAAAGGTCTTTATTTTTCCCAAGATCTGTATGAACATTAAAATTTAAGAAGCACCTCTCCTGGATCCCTTTATTTATAAAAAAAAATGTACCTGGTCTCACTTAATAATAAACAGCAAGGATATTTATTATTATGACTAATAATAATCTTACAGAAAGTTAAGATATCTGAAAAATCAGAAACTTACCATGGGGAGAGCAGATTGAGTTGCCAAAGCTAGCCAGAAATACGGCCAGTCATTGGAGAGATCGGAGGAATCAGAATAGAGCCGTGGAATCAGGCAGAGAGAGGAAGGAGGGAGTGGAGCACTAGGAATAAGCAGAGTGCCTTTCAAGGCAGCCTGAGACAGGTTCCTTACCATCATTAACATTCCGCTCCAAAGTTCATTCATGGAAAACCCAGAGTTTGCCATGGAGGTAAACGTACACAAACCCTAAAACCTGGCTGAGGGTATGTAGGACAGATTGGGGAGAGCACAGCCTTGGATGGACTGAATTAGACTCGAGGAAGAAAACAATGTTAAGTTGACTGTGACCAAAGTGGGACTAGACTCTATGTCCTCACCTCCAATCTGTGAGATCCCACATCCATTCTCTCTTATTTCCAAAATAAGACATTTTATCTGAATTTATGCATTTTTCTGTACTTCAACTTTATAGGATGTCATAGTAGGCATTGTCTTGCCAGATGGATGGGCACCAACCCATGAAGACAAGGTTTTATGCTCAGTCTCCATTTTGGTGCCTCTGTGGTCACCTGCATCCTCAGAAAGGAACCCCTCCGAGTTGAATCACTGTGAAGGAACCTCTGAGGAACTCAGTGTAAAACTGAAGCTAAGCATTAATGCTCCCTGCAGACCACACATGCTGCCCTCGAAAGCCAACAGTACCCTCTGCAAACATAATCTCCCACAATATTAGACCTCGTTATCCTTGAAGTTCATGGGGAGATGTTATTCATTCTAAGTAAAGTCAGGTACAGTGACCAACATGTTATGGGAAAGCGTGTCGAAGGGCTAGAGAGAAGGAACGAAGAGCCATTTGTAAATTGCGCTGGAACGTAAGTCAATGTTTCAGTTTCTCAATCCTTAGATTTACTTTTCACTCAACCTTTCTCAGTGTTCAAATTAAGAGAACTAAATACCAAAGAGTTAAAATATTATATCCCTCTCCTTGAATCTAGGAAGCTTTTCCTACTTCCCATAGAGCCTCTAGTCCAGCTAACACGAGTGAGTAGCTTGAATTCATGTTTACCTCCGCTGTTCTGTAACACAAGGAAGGGCAAGCTTGATCTCAGCAGGCATGTACAACAATGTCTGGAACATACCAGGTGCCCTGAAATGGCCACTTAAATTAGAAATGACTTTGACCCTCAACCCCTTAAACCTAGAAGCCATCTGTGATAAACCACTGTTTCTAGCACCATACTACTTCTCGATAGTGTTTTCCAGGTTTTCCTAACATATGTTCATGGATAAGAATAGGTTTCAACAGCTCCTGAGCTCAGAAGTTGTACTAGGAGCTGGAGCATACACTCATTGGAGCTGTCAATCACTGCCTAATATGCTTAACCTAAGCGACGTATTGATCCTCGTTGCCTGGAAGTACTCTTGAAAAGGGCTGGGTGACATTTCCAAGGAGAGACAAGATACTTTCAAGTCAATTAGAAGCATCAGAGGATTCAGTGAAATGGGAATTATTCACCTTAAAGGACCAGCAATTTGAATTGAATTGAGCCCCCTTTGGCACACCAATCCTCTAATAATTCCCACATCTGAGGTCTATGATGGCCTGCCTGTCACAGATGCCACAGTCAAGGTGCCATGTCCATTTGTATCAAACTTCTAAAGCATGAAGTGGCTATGACTGTCAAAAGGACAAATGCAGAAAGTATCACCTCACTTGGCATTACAGTTAAGTACTTACAATACGAGCCTCGGAAGATGATTGCTTTGCATCTATAAATAAAACATAATCTCTTCTATTTGCAAAACATGCTGTACTTTAACCTTTCCTTTAATCCCAGTAGTGCCCACCATAACCCTATAAGAGATTGGACTATTATAATTATGCCAACATGAGGAAATTGGGGTCAAAAGAAGGTAAATTGACTTGGTCAAATTCAGACTATTAAATAGTATCCAATTTTTAATTACAATCAGATCGTCCTAGGGAGCTCTCCACTAAATCTCAGATGGTTTTACCACTGAATGGGTAAAAAGGCCTTAGGAAGATAAGATACTACTGGGGACTGTATTCTGTACAAAAGGAGTTGAAAGAATGATTTGGTGCATCTGTCTGCAACTAGAAAGCCAAACTTACAGTCAGTCAACAGAAAGCTGTTCTGGGACACAGGCGAGCTAGCAGGAGCCAGGACTCCCAAGGACAACTTCAACACCCAGAGGAAAGCTCTGGATCCTTAGACATTAGACTCAATGCTGATGTAATCAGAGAATTCCTCTTTCATGAAAGACAACTATAAATTTTACATCAAGCATAAAAGCAAATGTTTACTTAGTATGAAAAATGAACCACAATTATACATTTTTTAGAGCTGACAAATGCCACATACATTACAAACATTTCGAGTAACCTATCACTTCTACTAATTGCCTGACACAACTCTACATTGCTTCATTTTTCATACATTATTAAACATATAATCACCTCCTCATATGGCAGCAATTTTATTTCAGTTCCTAAAGAATAGGAAGCTAATCTTACTTTTCTCCTGCAGTGATGATGAGCATTTTTTATTACTAATAACTTCAAAAAGTTTCAGCTTCATAATTATTTGTAATTAGCAGCATCATGTGCAATGTGGGATGTTCTTCTGTGTATGTGTTGCTTTTACTGGAAAGTGAATAAAGCTGTTTCAGCCAATGGCTCTGCAGAATACAGCCAGGCTGGAAGAGATACATAAAGAGTAGGCAGAGTCGGAGAGATGCCGTGTAACTGCCAAAGGAGAAAGACGCTGCTGCCAGAACTTCACTGATAGGCCATAGCCTCATGGTGATACATAAATTAGTAGAAATGGGTTAATTTAACATGGAAGAGTTAGTTAATAAGAATCCTGAGCAAACAGGCCAAACAATGTTTCATTTAATATAGTTTCTGTGTGTTTATTCGGGCTGGGCGACTGGGAAACGAACGAGCAGTCCCCGCCTTCACATGATGTGGCTAATCTTTACTGTCAGCTTGACTGGATTTAGAATGACCTAGAAGACACACCTGTGGCCATGTCTATGAGGGCATTTTCAGAGAGGTTTGACTAAGGAAAAACCCACTGTCAGTGTGGCTGGGGCCATCTCATGAGCTGAGGGCCAGAATGAATAAAAAGCAGCAAGGAGTAAGACAGGTGATCTGCAGTGTTCATCCTGTTTGTGTCTTGACTACAATGTGGCCAGCTATCTCACACTTACATAGCCATGTCTTCTCCATGAGGGACTGAATCCTCTCAGACCAGAAGCCAAAAATGCCCCTCTCTTCCTTCAGATGCCTTGGTCAGTTGTTTGTCACAACAGCAAGAAAATAATGAATATATTATGCAAACGTTTAGGACTTTTGAAAAGCTTAGAAAAACTTCTATGAAATGTCTTTACTAAGAATTGTGAATTTTAAAAGAATATCCTATGGACTAGCTTGTAAAACTATATATGAAACCTTGTTTCCTCCACTCTAACCGCATAAATCCAGTACTAGGCATCGTGGGACTTGCTACTGTAATATAACCTCCATTTCTACAGCTTTGGAGACTGGTGAGCCATCATAGTCAGTGGTAGAATTATTCCTGGAAGTTCTTCTTATACTGGAGCAACTGATAATAACTTAACTCTCTACAGAAGTGGTGGTGACAACATTCTAGCATCCACTAAGCCCAACTAAATACAGTTCACGTGGGATCGCCCCAGGCTGGATTCCACAATAGTCATAGGCATTCTAATAAGACAGATCTGAGAGGTCTTATGCACTTGCAGGAAAAAAATTAATATCCAAAATAAATAATCATATGATTCTATTACTGCATCCCCCAGAGTATTGAAGATTCTATACTACTAGGGTGTTCCAATGTCTTTTGTATTCATTGAGAGTTTGGCTCATCAAATAAAACAAGTTTCTGATTGTTTCTACCTCATGGGAAGATATAAAGACTTATGTGGATTAGAGGGAAATTCCTAGGGACTGAACTTAGGGTTTTGGAGGTGGCTCCAGAACATCTGGTATCTGATGCACTCATCTACAGCTCCAGATGAGAGCAGAAACACAAACTCTTGAATACCATGTGAAGACTAGAAAGTACTTGGCACTCCTTGGAGGAAGGACAATAAATAAAAGTCAAATAGAATAATACAAAATCGTTCTTTTGTTGGTTCCCCTGGGGTCTGCTATAAAGTCTGCTTGGCTCTGTTGTGAAAGACAACCCAGTTAATCCCACTGCATCCTGGCTTCCTAGTTTCCCTGTCCTTGCTGCCTTCAGGCATTCATGCAGATCTGGTTAATTGGCTCTCTACATCCAGCCAGGCAACTCAGCCTCCCTTTTCTCCAACAAATCTCCTGCAGCCCCAGTAGCAACTGTCACTCAGTTTCCCCAGCCATCTTAACAAAACTCACTTAATCCTCTGGGCGTGGGATCTTTCTGTAGCAGGGCCAGTTTTACGGAGTGTGTAAATACAGGAGTCTGTACACTATGTCCTGCTGCCTCATGCGTGGAGGGATCATCCACAACATTGCCTTCCTTGTACTGCTGCCTGGACACTGTCTTTAGCTCAGTAGAGTTCCCCATCATTCCACAGTAGGGGGTGGGAAGGAGAGACAAGAGAGTCAGAAAGGGTCAGGATGACAAATGCGAAGAAAATACAGAGGCAGAAAAAGAGAGGAAAAAAGTTAGAGAAAACTATGCCAAGTCAGTCCCTAAGGAAATCACATGGAGATGTTCTTTCAACTCAACCAAAAGGAAAAAAAAAGAAATAAAAAAGAATAAGACTGTGTTTTTAAGCCCGCAGGCGCCTGCCAAGAAGAACAAACACCCTAGCACCTCAGAATCCAATAGCAGCAGAAGAAATGATGGGAAGAGTGGGCGGGCCAGACCTGTTAGGCAGGGAGAGCGGAGGGGCCATGTTGGGATGATTGGATTTCCCCTAAATGGTAGTGGAAGCCTCCTCTGAACGTGCAATGCTATTTTACTCAGCAACACTTGGCATTGGAAGGCTTCTGCTCATTTTTCCACCTAGATTGGGGAACTGTGAATTAAATCAGTGTTGACATTTACTTAAGAGATAAAATGGATGAATGCAGAAGATATTTTGGGTCTGGGAGGTCACATAAGGGGCCGGTGGCACATCAAACCCAACACCATCCTCAAACGTATCACTTTCATCATTGTCCATCCTGCAGATGAGATGGTCTCACAAAAACAGGCTTCCCATGCCTGCGCCTTTCCTTCCCACCAAAGGGCTTCCACGTTTACAAACCCCCAGCGCACAGCAGGATGGCGTTTTTCCTGCAGGGCTCTCTTCTTTCTCTCCCTCACTTGAAATCTCTTCCATGTATGTGCTCCTGTGGATTCCGGTGTGAAGCAACAAAAATCTAAACAAGGAACTGCATGCAAAGTGCCATCACTGTTTGCCTACGGACTCAGAAATGATATGCAGATCACATGCAAATGAACCCATGGCCCTCTTAACTACTTTGATACACCTGGATGTGGCTCTTAGGAAAAACCTAATGGAGACACCTGCTATGAACACTGAACGAATCGTCCCCTTGGTGGTGTTTCACCCCTTCTGTTTCTGCTACCGGTTCTAAGTAGGGAAACCAATAAACTGGCGCAAAACAATAACAAAGAGTTGGAACTAGAGAGTAGTCGCTGAATTCCTTTGAAACTGTCATTATTTTGTACTGAGAAATTACCAAGAGGCATCAGGCTATCCATCAAATGCAAAACACACTGTACATCCTATGAGGGACTTAGAGGAAATCGGTCAGAAGTACTGGTGTTTTCAAGCTCTGTCTTTTGGGGTGGGAGTAAGAGGTTGTCCAGTGTCTGTTCTCTGGGAGAAACATATGAGCCGTAATCTCCCAGACAGCTCCCAGCTGTCGGCAGGGGCCAGAGGTGGGGCAGAGAGAAGCAGTTGGACCAAGCTGGCTTCATATTCTGAACATCCTCTGATCTTGGATTGAGCGACAGGTCTCTGATGATCTCACGACAGTGAAAGAAAGCAAATTATGTTTCCCCCTTCATGGTGCCCTGCACCGGAGAGGCTGCTCTCAGGGTCGACCACACTGGCTCCCCAGCTGTGCTGTTCCCCTGAAGTCTCCCGCCCACCCAGATCTTACAGAGAAATTGGTGTATCGGGCTTAGGATGGGTCAGGGTCAGCCATGTTCAAACTCCACAAATATGTAAGTGTTGGGGAGGGAATGGGGCAGAGAAGGAGGGAAATGTGTAAGGTGGGGACACTGAACAAGAGGCTCAAAAATGCCTGTGCCACGCGCTTACAATCTCCTGTGTAACAGCATAATTTCATAGCCGTATATGTATGTATATAGATGGTATATAAATGGAATATATAAACACAAACTGCTTCCCATACCTAAACAGGAAACCTGAATGAATGACTCTGCTCATGGATGCTATATCCTGAAGACCCAGGGCATTAGTGGGATTTAGCTTTAGGTCATTCAATGTCTCTATCTCAGAATCAGTCAGATTTCTATCAGACAAGCCTATACAGGCTATTTTGATAGCAGACAGACAGATGTGCAGACTGGGCAGTAGGGTGCTTGGTAAGTAGACTTGAAGATGGATGGTGGATACACTCGTTATCACAGGGACTTGGCTTTGTGCAACTCTGAGACTTCCTTAACTGCCCAGAGCAGGCGACACTGGGGCTGAAAGACTACAGGAAATTGTAGACCATGAGAGCAAGGAAGAACCCACAGTTCACAGTGATACTCTAAATGCCTGTTAGTCCTTTTGTCTCTCACCTTGGCAGGATAGCCATCCCGCAGAAGACAAGCGCTCAAGCTCGGCCCAGAGCCAGAGAATCCGGGAAAACAGGATGTAGAGGTACTGTAACCCACCCGCATCTTTGTGCTGACAAGGTAAATCATCAGGCCAGCCGTGAACTGAGAGTCTGTAGCCTCACATTCTTTCCTTTCAAAGCTTGCCTGTGGTTTACTCTAACAGGAAACATAGGAAAGAGAATCCTGGGAAATGTAGTTTACCTGCCCAAGTCCACAAAGTGCTATCTAGAGCCTCTCTCAACCACTGTGACAGGTTAGGGGTTAGGTATGATAAAGGAGGACTCTGGCCTGGAAGCACTGGACCACAGTAGAGCTGGAGAAGGAACATAGAAGCGCATCTGAGTAAGAGACTTTACAGGAGCACCCAGACAGGCCAAGGCCGGGAATGAAGAGGGAAGCAGGCCTGAACCAGCCTCCTCTGGTCTGGCTCCCTGGTGCCAGGGAACACTGAGCACGTGAAAAGACCACACACTGCCATCTGCCCATCTTTCCCGACAGATGTTTCTGCCTCCTCCTAAGCTGGCCCTTGTTCATTTCAGCACTCAACCCTGACCATTTCAGAAGTCAGCGACAGCCCCGCTGGAGGACGCACGCAGGAAGGATGCTTTCATTCGCTCCTCACTCTGATAACGCTTTTCATCACAGTTACCTGGATTCCACCAGTGTCACTGTGAAAACAAAAGCGAACTCAGAGGTGGGACGCAGAGGACTTAAATGTCATGGTCACATGTGGACATGCACACGAGTTATTCAACTCCTCATTAACTGAACCAGGGCTTTGCCAGAATGCAGGCGGGTGACAGAAGACTCGGCATGTCGATGCCGCCTCATATGGGACATGCGCAACTGAGTGGGCTAGTGATGTTCCAGGGGGTCGATGTTATTTCCTGGCATTCTTTTTAGTAAGGAGGTCTCAGAAATGCCTCCTTTCCCAGAGAGCCCCACGGGAATGTTAGCTATTCAATCCTAGCACGGCCTGTTTCCACACAGCAGACACGCTCCGCGGTGCTGATGCTCAATCTAACTTACCAGATGGCATTGAAAAGTCGCAGCTTCTGTTTTTCTTACCCTGACAAGGTTTCAGAAGGGTAGAAATGGAACACTTCTTCCAAGTGAAATAGTGTCTGTTCTGGTACTGTGTGGAAGCTCCATTCCAACAGAAGTGGGGAGGGTGCCGCAGCTCCCATATGTGCACACGCACGTGTCTGTGTTCCCTTATGAACAGAGGGAAGTCTGGGAAAGGGAAGAGGGTGGTGTGATGCCTAACAATGCACTCTCCTCTGGTGTCCTTGCAGCCACGGGTGCTAAAAAAAAAAATGAGTAACTCGGGTCACAGAGCAGGCACCGTCACAGTGCGCATTAAGTGAAAGCAAATTAAGTGTACAAGCACTTAACTCAAAATCAGTCTTCACAGCTTAGAATATCAACAGCATCATCGTAAATGAGGGCATCCTCCAGGACAGAAATGGCCTCACATTGGAGCTCTGTGCCTATTTATATGGTACCTCCTATTAGCAAGCCATGCAAATCTCTTACAAATTATTAATTGCTTGACAAAGCAGTCCAGGAGAGCTGGTCAAGGCCACTGGGGGTGCAAGGCTCAAGAATACACAGAAAGCAACAAAGGCTGAAAAATGGGTAATGTGTATCGGAGTGAGGACGTCTGAGAGTAGAAATCAGGATCAGGGAGGGAACGGTTGTCCTCCGCAAGCTTGCACAAGGAGCTCCTTAACCACTGAGTCATCTTGTAATTTTATTCAGCATGCTTCTCAATCCATGATTTGTTATTCTGAAAAAATATCAAGGGGAGGATTTTGCCTTTCTGCAGAAATAGGAGAGGGTCAAGGGCTGAAGAGATGGCTCAGAGAGTAAAGAATTTATCAGGCAAGCAGGAGTGCCCATGAAATCTATGTGGACAAGGTGGCCCCTTTTTAATACTAAGAGAGATAGGGGATCCTTGGAGTAAGGTAGGCTAGCAAGACTGGGGTTCAACAAAAGACCCCAACTCAATATATAATGTGAAGACCTACCAAGGAAGACACCTGATAGCAACCACAGCTCTCCAGATGTACACCCCACACATGTACACATGCACCTAAACACATGCAAATATATACACACATATTCATTTTAAAAAGTGCAAGCAGATTATGTTTGGTGTTCAGATACAGTGCTATGGAAGCTGCAATCTTTTTGCAATTCTCTTGCTCCCTCACTTCTGGGTCCGGAGTGCACCCCTCAGAGGAACGGTTCCTTGGTCCTGTACTTAACTAAGGAGCATCCCCTAGGTCTCCTAAGGCTGGTCCTCAGCACCAGTGGGTCCACTGATGTTGTAACACATTGCCTTGTCTCTTTGGTAGCTAACCTTCTACTTTCAATATCAGATAAATGCATTCGAAGTCTTACAACCTTTACATCAGACCCAGAAAGATATTTATAGATTTATATGAGTTGCTGTAAGACAAGAAAGATTTTGCCTTCTTTTTAATAATCTGTGTCCTCAATCACCATATACCAAGCTCAAACCACTGTGAGGACAAGGGAGTCCCTGCATTGGACAGAGCAGAAAGAGGATACAGCCAGGTTCTGGCATCATTAAACTGGTCAACCAGCTGCAAGACATTATCAGCTGCCATGTTAATCATTAATGAGGCAGACAGTGCCTGTTGCCTGCGTAGTGAACCAAACATTATGACTTGGGTTTTCATTTCATTTAAAATTAACTCACTGAATGAAGAATCTGCCTCCAGCTTGTGAGAGACAGGGCTGTTGGCACAGAGGATGGACCAGCAGCCCAGAAGCACAAAGGGAACATGAAGTCCCTCACAGACAGGATCAAACTGTTGGCATGCAGGCCTCGCCTTTTAATTCAACTCAGTCCCAGTTTCTTAAAGACCCTGCTCAAAATAACCCTGTGTTTGCAAGCAGATCCCCTCTGTCTCTGTCCTTTCCTGATGTAGCCGGTGCTGGTGCCTCTTCAAATTACCTCTATAGCAGCCCAAGTGAAGCAAACATGGGAATATAATTCTATTTTCTGCTTTGGGGCTAGGATTTCTTTTTCAGGAAAGAATAATTCAGTTTTATAAATATTTTTGTTATGTTTAAAAACAAAAACAAAGAGATGAACACAAAGAATCCAGGTAAACCCATATTTCTCCTTCAGCAATTAGATAATTGTTTACCTCCCCCAACATCTATTATTCCTAATCTACCTTGTGTATCTGGGAATTTATCTACTATAGATATTTCATGCAGGTATAATGTGAACACATACTATTTATCCTTTTATCTTATAATTACCTATATATCTTCTTCTCCATTATCTATGTTAACTCATTTCATGACAGAGTAATATTTCATTGTTTATTTATGCCACATGTTACTTATCCAGGCATCGGTCCTTCAACATAGCTTTCCTTTGAAATCTCTCGTGAATCCATGCACACAGCTTACCTTTTGTGCTGCAGCCTTTACTGCGTTTATCACAGTAACTTCCAAATTATTAGGCATTTTCAACATTTTGTCATTCGACAGTCTGTTTCTGTTGAGTCCTTTCCTTTTGATTACATACTGCACCTTCTTGATTCTTCACATATCCCATACTTTCTCACTGTGGTGAGCACTGTGTGCAAACAAAGATACCTTTATTGAGCTTCATAAATGCGCACAGTCTTTTCTACTGGGTTCCCATTGCAAACACTTCTGCCAAGCTGATCTGCTGAACTGGGCATTGTTATATCTTCAGTTAGATTCAGCTTACAACTGGATTTAAATATTTGAGGGATAAGATTGGAAGAGTTCCCCTCGGACCAAGTATGAAAGATCCCCTGGAGATGTTCTCACACCTCCTATGTCAGTAGCCACCTTTCTGAACCATGGGAGCCAGATGCCCTGCAGATTGGCAAGCAGCTTTCATCTGGGGGAATTATCAGTCCTCTCCAGTCCTACTTCACCCTGTGCCTCAGGGGATTTTTCTTGACCTCATCTGTCTGTATCTAGTTTTTGGAGAGCTACAGCAATGGATTTAGTAAAGCCCCAGTATGTCAGGAGGGACTCGCTCTGCCTTGTCGCTCTTTGCCAAGCCTTCCAGAAGCATCTGCTGCACATCTGATACAAAGCTGGTATCCCTTAGATTCTTACAAATTCTTCTCATCTTGATGTCACCCTCAGTGGGATGTTGCTTTGCCCTCATAGAAGTTTCTATGGATCTGGTTGGGACTTTGTTCGGTTCACCTGCATGTGTCCAGACGACAGCAAACCACCACACTGCATTGCAGATGGTGTCTGCCTTTCACTTGGGAAACTGTATACTTCTCAGAAGGATTTTCCTCAGCTTTTTTCCATCTCCACTTTTGCCGCCCTTTCTGTGGTGGTTTGAAGGCCGAGGGCTCCATAGGCTGAGATATTTCAATGCTTGTTCCCCAGTTGGTGGAACTGTTCGGGAAGGATTGAAGGTGTGTGCTTGTTGGAAGAGGTGTGTCACTGGGGGTTGACTTTGAGGTTTCAAAGGACCATGGTTTTCCCAGTTAGCTCTGTCTCTTACTTTCAAATAAGGATGTAAGTTCTCAGCTGCTGCTCCTGCGCCATGCCTGCCTGCCTATTGCCATGTTCCCTGCTGTGATGGCCATAGATGCACCCTTTGGAACTATAAGGCCCAAATTGAAATCTTTCTTCTGTATGTTGCCTTGGTAATGGTGTCTTGTCACAGCAATAGAAAGCAAGTAAGACACTCTCCATGTGTTAAAGAGAGAGTTGGCAGGTGTTACTGGCATGTTTTATAACCAAGGATACCATCACACCAGCCCCTATGTGGCCATTACAAGTCGGAGGGAAATTAGCTGGGTTTCTCTTTGCCCCCGTCTGATGGATCGCTCTCTCACACACTGTTGTTTGGGGGATGCACACCGCCACATGCTTCCTTTTCCCCAAATATAACTCATTTGGGTTTCTTTGCATGTGCTGCTCTCTAATAGGTTTTTCTAAATTATGATTTTATATCTTGCCCGGTTTGCTCATGTTGCTACGGTAGTGAATTAAACAGGAAACTGCATCAGGATGAGATGATTTTTCAGTTGCTATTAATGTGGTGATTCTCAGTTCTACATACCCCAATTCTTCTATTTGCAAAGCAGTTGCTACCTGCCAGTCCAAAGAGTGGGAAGAGTAAGAATTAGAGGGTAGCAAAACACTTGAAAATGGGGAAGGAATTCAAATGGCTGGACAATCTAGACAGACACGCCCACCTGACTGCTCTCATCTCCAGTCTCTGTCCTGCGTTCTGTCTTCGAATGTGATGCTCACTCTGTCAGGGACTCTTCTCCCTTCTCTCTGCCTTGCTAGTTCTCTTATTTCTTCTAATAACCCTTCCCTGGAGCCACTCCTCATCAAGTGATTCCTAATCGCATCACTGTATTAGAATTACGTCTTTATGTGTGCACATTTCTCAGTGGGCAATGAGTTCTCTAAAAATGGGCACCATGTTCCATCACAGAATTTAACAGAATGGCCATAAACAGCTTTTATCCTAAATGAGCTATCAGCATGCTGAAAGTAAGACAGGAATGAATGACTCTTAATAGTGTTATTTATTCACTTGGAAAATATTCTATATCTATCACATACATAGCACAATGCTAGATGCTCTAGGAAAAATGCTGCATAACTGCATATGGCCCACAGATCCTTGTCTCACAGGATGCATAATTAACAAGAAAGAAACAAACACATAGAAAAGGCTAAGAAACACTTCAAACCTTCAATAAAAATAAGGTGTATGTAAAAGAGAAATTAATTTCTATAATGAAAGACAGGTTCAACTGTTTTAGCAGTCTTGATGCTAGTGGGAGGAGAGAGCCCACAAAGTCTGAGATGTTTGGCCATTAGGAGGTAACAGTGAACTTTGAAAGTGGAACTTGGTAATCCAGTGACAATAGAAGCCAGACACCTGGCATTTGGAGTGAAGCAGTCGAAGGAAGTGGAGCACGTGGGTGAAGTCCATAGGGAAGGCATTTGTCAAGAAGTAAACAAGGAACTGTCTCACTGGAGACAAAAGTTCAAGGTGCAGATGATAAGGGTCTCAGAGAAGAGAAAGACTCAAGTGTCCATGAAATACAGAATGCCCAATAGAACATCATCCTTGCAAAAGAGAGGAACCAGCACAGCCCATCATGGCTAGGAGCGAATGAAGGGCCCCCTCCTCTGAAATAGAAGGAGGATGAAGGCAGAGGCATTGTGGGAGAAGGCTATAAAAGGAAAGAAAACCCTGACGGATGTCTTTCGCACTCTTACGAAGCGTCACTCGCTAAGAAGGCAGGAGGGCAGATGGGAGAGGGGACTTCACTAGGTTAAGCTGTAGGTAAGTGTGTATGTGCATGTGTCTCCTGCTTGAATACGCCCTATGGAGTATGACCTGTGGACATGAAGGTGGATATGCGAGGTGCAGCAGACATATGTGAGGTGCAGTATCCACTGGGATGCAGCTAGCATCCTCCAGATAGGCTGATGGAAGAACAACATCAAGAGAAGGCAAGCACACGTTCAAGCGTTTCTAGTGGCAGTCCAGGTGAAAAAGCAAAAATGAAATGCAGTGAAGTCCAGAGTCATATCTTAGGGCACTTGAGAGGAATTCTAAGCCTTCAATCAAAAACACAAAGACCGGGAAGTGGTGAAGGCAGGGACAGGAGCTGAAGAGAACACTCAGAAGAAGAGATGGGTATTGGAGGTGAACGCGAGTGCAGTTCAGTAGTTATTGGACAAGGTTCAGTGACCAATTTGGCTATATTCTTACCAAGTGGCCCACAAGTATGGCTCCTTTTCCTAGCGATTTTAAAATGGATTTGGGGGCTTTTTCACCAACATACAACCAGGTTACACCAGAGAACTGTACCAAAGAGGAGTTTGGGTCAGAATCTCGCAAGATAAGCATCCAGGCCTAAGAAAGTACTACCAAGAATGATGGCAGAAAGGAAGCAGGGCAAGCCTTAAACGAACCTAGACCAAGATTCAGATAATTCTTCAGATAGTTATGGAAAAATAAACCAGGTCATTTACTAGAATAGAAGAAGGTGAGTGAGTAAAAAAACAAATTTGGGACCCATGCTCTTAAAAAAAAATCACAGAGAAAATATTACAAAAATTCTTCCTTCCATCTCAAGCATGAGTTCCCAAAATTCAAAGGACTGAACAAGGGGTGACAATATCCAGGCTCAGGGCATTGTCTTGATGGATTTAGATGAGCAGTCACAAGACTGCTGATGTGCCTTATTAAAGTCGCGTAAGTTTCCTGGATGGTCCTTGGACCACAGAATATTCCCACCAATAGCAAGCAGAAGGAAAGACTGCTGCCCAGAAGTGGGTTGTTAGCAAGGAATTCTTGAGAAGTGCAGGCCACGGCAATGACAGAAATTTTCAAAATTGAAAGAGTAGAAGGGAGTTAAAAGGGAGGTAAACGCATTGATGTGATCAAGGATCCAGAACACAGGAGCTGGCTTGTAAAGCAGTCTCAGGGGAGCCAGCTGGAGAGGTACGCTTGCCTAGAGCCAAGACGGCAAGCTGAAAGTAAGACGGGAATAGTATGATTATTCATAAGCATTCTCGGTCCCTAATTCTTAAGGTCGGTGTCTAGCCAAGGGAACCAGGCAGGCCTCTGCTATGGAAACATGGTCCAGAATTCAAAAGAACACAAAAGAGTCTCCACCAGGAAAAAGCTATGTGATATTTAAGTGGACCAGTACTGTATTCTGTGAGAGGCTCTGACCTTGGAAAGTTGGGATGGGTGAAGATGATCCAGAGCAAACACATGAAACAAATAGTGACAGCTGGAATGTGTTTTCTGCCAGGTGCCTGCTCTCTTCCTATGATGAATGCCCTTCCCCTCACGTGTATGTGGTCTGAGGAACAGGTGACTCCTAACATCTGCCTTCTCTTATCATCTGCCACTGAAGAAGCTCAGGGGAGTCAGATCCTGGGGGACCCACCCCTTGTCTCCCTATAAAGCCTGACACCAAGTCAATCACAACCCGTGGTTTTAAGTCCTCAACAATAAGATCGGTAGAGGCTGCGGAGTGTGTGTGTGTGTGTGTGTGTGTGTGTGTGTGTGTGTGTGTGTGTGTGTGTTGGGGGGGTTGTCATAGAACCTTTAAATCCTTCTTATTTTCTAAATCTGGTCCTGATGTTCTCACTAATTTTATGAGCCCTTCACATCTCTCCAGTGTGTTCTGTTTCTGTTTAAAATAGTTTAGAAAGAGTTTCTACAACCTACAAGCAGAGGCTCTGACCGAGGCACACAGTAAGACAGACAGGAGGATAAGAGCAAGGCTCATAGTACGGAAGGAGTGGGAGGGAGGAGAGTAGATTAGGTTGTCATCAAGGCAATGTTGATACGACTAGCCTTGAAATGGGCTTTAGGAAAGAAGTCAAAAACACCAAGGAAGGTGATGTGCCTTGGGCTGAAACTGAGAAGTGAAAATGTAAGAGTTATGGGTCCTGACGTCTGTCAGAAAGGGGGACAACCCCATTGTAAGTCTGTTGTGGAATGTTATTTTAACTAGTTTAACTAGGCAAAGTGTGTTAAATTTGCTTATGCTTCAGAATATTACTTTAACTATGTAAAGGTGCATTGTATTTGTTTATGCTACATTTGTTTAATGATGTAAGGTTGTGTGTTTATTAAATATGTGCTGCATTTATTTCACCTTGCTTACCTAAGGCACCTGCTTGATCTAATAAAGAGCTGATTGGCCAATATCTAGGCAGAGAAAGGATAGGCAGGGTTGGCAGGCAGAGAGAGTAAGTAAGAGGACAAATCTAGGCTCACCAGGAACGGAGAAAAAGGAGGAGAGAAGGAGGAAGAGACAGAGGGACATGCCAGGGGCCAGAAGTGAGGAAGCTACCAGCCAGACACATGAAGAAGCTGAAGTAAGATACAGAAGGAAAGAAAGGTAAAAAGCCCTGAGACCAAAGGTAGATAAAGAGAAACAGGTTAATTTAAGTTAAAAGAGCTAGCCAGAAACAAGCCTATGCTAGGCTAAGCTTTCCTAACTAATGAGAAGTCTCTGTGTCATGATTTCGAGCTGGTTGGTAGCCTGGTACAGAAGTTGGTGGCAGATTTGGCAAGAGTAAGGGCTAGCAGACATGCAGAACTTACTCTCTAGTAGGAACAATAATGCCATAAACAAATACTACCAAATGTGATAAATGCTATAGATAAAATCCAAACTTGTATTTCATGCACATTCTCTCTGCCTGTTTCCTATAGATAAAATGTGGTGCTGTAATAATGAACACAATGCAGAGACCATGATACATAATCTCCCCAAATAGCTCTTTTTGTTGGAATCACATAGTGTTATATATATGAAAGCATAAAGCCATATTCCTAGCCTGGTGTTGAGAGAGGGCAGAGGTTACTGGAAGAAAATGACTTTTAAGACCTGAAAGCAGAGTGGCAACAGCAATAATCATAATTCACATTCATTAATCTCTTTTCATGTGCCAGAAACATTATTTTCTTTTTTCCCCACAAGAGCCTTATGAGATAGACACCAATATTATCAGTACTTCACAGATGAAAGAATCGGAAGTGTGGAAGAGCTAAGCACCCAGACCAAAATTATTGTTAAGTGGCAGAGAGCAGGGAGAGGTGGGGGTGGGGCTGATGAGAAGTACACCTGAAACCTCTCCCAATAAACTTCTAACCGCCGGAAACCCCGCTGCCTGGCATCACCTTATAGGAGCCTGTTCTGATGCCGCTCTGCGTCTTCGGTTTTATAGCACACGATAGCTGGGGACACATTTCATAGATCACATTGTATTTTCTGTCCCACTTTTCAAAAGTATGTATTGTTCGTAAACGAAGAGTAATTGCTCTGGTTACTGACCTCACAAAATTACCATATTTTCTCAATTAGATTCATATCAGAGCACCTCTGGAAGCCACCTTTCAAAGAACCCGCTCACCGCCCTCCTGCCTGATGGCGGTGGGAGAAAACATGCTAAGTGCCCTCCCTTCTTCCCTTCAAAGAGAGACCACATTTGTCCTGAACACTAATCAAAGAAATGTGCTGCCACGTTGCTCAATTGGAGCCCTGACTTCATTACTAAAATGCGGTGTCTGCTGAGGTGGGTGACTGGGGCAGCTGTTCAACATATGCCTACCAACACTGACGGGCCCCCTTAGTCCAGAAAGTGAGGGATGCTCTATCCCTTTGAAGCTGAAGGGGAAATTGTAAGTAAGCATAAAGTAATTACCCACTTGGAGCCAGTCCAGGCCATGTTCAATGCAATTGAATGTTCCTGTCCTTGATGCCAACCTTCTCCTGCTTAGGGAGGTTGGAGACTTGGAATAGCTTCACCACTCTCCGCTGCAGAGACCTGATGTGCTTTGAAGCTGGATCTGAAATTCACTTAGGTCACCAAGGGGAGGGATTACTGCCTTCCCAGCCAAAGAACATCCTGTCTCAGGAGAGTTAACATCATTTCAAATGCTCTTTGGTTCACGTTAATATTGCTACTTTCTCTCATCCTGTGGCAGGCGGTGCACAGACTGCCCTCCGTAGATACTACCTCATCTGAGAGGTGCAGCAGCCATGTAAGACGCATGGCTGTGCATCACCAACCTTGATTATAGACAAGGAAACCCGGCGTTCAGGAAGATAATTGACTGGATGGGGATGGAGTCATGGTCTTCTAAGCTTGTCACCTGGGCTCTTTTACCCCGCTCCTCTTCCAAGTGCGTGATTCACGATCAATGTGCATTTGTAGACCTCCTGATCCTTGAAAGTCTTTTTTTTCTTTCGAGGCAGGGTTTCTCTGTAGCTTTGGAGCCTGTCCTGAAACTAGCTCTTGTAGAAGAGGCTGGCCTCGAACTCACAGAGATCCACCTGCCTCTGCCTCCCAAATGCTGGGATTAAAGGCATGCGCCACCACTGCCCGGCTTGAAAGTCTTTACAAAATTGTTTAAAGAAAACATTTACAAACAAAAGTCCCATGGAACAACCTCTTGAAGACACAGACAAGGCGCCCAGGTCCTTAGAAGAGGATGAACTGTCACTTTCCTCAAATTCAACTCTGGAGAATGTGGACAGAATGAGAGGAACTTGGGGGCTACTGCAGGAGCATGCGAATCTCTTGCAGAGACAGGCATTTCTTGTTCTAGGTGACGCTAATAGGCATATTGCGTTCAGAGACCTGAGGCTGAGGGAGGATGAAAGCCCTTCCCTTTGCCTTCCATTGTTTTGAGAGGTCCATCACCAGCACTGATCCTGCAGAAGTCCTGTTAGAGTCCAGATCCAAAGTCACACCAAGACAGCACAGAGCCGTGCTGGCCAAGGGGATCTCAGAGCAGGTGCACTGATCAGGACCCTTGAGCAGGGTGCCACTAGAACATGTGGTGACGTTATGACTTCAATAGAGTAACCTCTGTCTCAGGCAGGAAGGGGCTTCCAAACAGAGCACCCGGCTGGCAGTAGAGCTGGGCAGCAGTGACTGTCCATCCTCTGTCCCACGCGGAGGAACCACCTGCACAAGGACAGCATCCTTCATCTTTAGCATCCTGACCTCACTGACCCCCCCCCCTTCCCCAAACAAACATTCCCTGGAAACAAGTCCGTGAAGTCCAGTTTGTCCCAGTGTTTTTTCCTCTCTGAGGACTGAACTTAGAGTAGGGAAACCTGACCAGGAGCAATGTTCAGTGGAGAGGTGATACAAAGAACACTACAAAGTGTTTTTTACAGGATCTATGGTCTATGTTCTGGCACTCAATGCCCCTATTTAAAAAAAATGTCTCTACATAGGTAGAGACTAGAAAGTGATATTTATCTTTCCCCAACAAGCATTGCCAGGCAGAGCTGGAGACATCTATAAAGGACAGGAGTTTATACGCCCCAAATACCTAGAACTTTGAAAGTAGGAAGGGAGAAGGTCTTCAGTGAAATAGTAAGCATCAAAACAATGCTACAATATTCCAGAGCACTGACAGAAAAGCAATGATGGAAGCTTCTTTTTAAAAGTACCTCTATGAGACTGAAACAAAATATCAGATACATGACTTTCCATATATGGAAGAAGAGGCATGAAATGCGTATAATTAGATATAAACACCAGGTAAAATCCAGAAAACTGTATTTTATATTTACAAAAGAAACAAAAAGATTAAATACTCTGAAACATAGTGGGAAGAAATCCTAAGTGGGACCTTAAGCAGAAAGGGAAAGAAAAACTTAATTGAACATCACAGGTGTGGGATCTGGGAGTTTGAAAAACAGGAAAAACATAAAAGAAGAAGTGTGTGGGTGTGTGTATACATATATAAATACAAACTATGTGTATCTGCATTAATGTATTAATATGCCTTAATAATGTATACATATATTAATATATGAGGTCTGCACAGCAGGAGAGCACTGGAGAAGTGGAGAAGAGGCCCCTGCCCTTCCTAGCTTGCTCTTGTCACCTCTTTCCTTGTGGATGAGATCAAGACTAGCTTGCTCTCTGGTGCTGTGGTGAGGAACTTTTTAACAAGGGTTTTACTGTCAAACTTTATAGATGCAAGAATTGGTGGGGTCCCATTTTTACACCTCCAACTCCTAACAGCTTTTCCTCTCCACTCAGCTCCAAGGATCAGTACAGACCCGGGAATCTATTTGTGACTCAGGTGCAAATTTTTGGATGCAGGTCTCTATAGAAGGGAAGTATGCACTGCACAGTAACACTTCCTTTGGTACCTAAGCCCAGCTCTGAGAAAAGGAGGAAGAGCAGCTGCGTGTTATTCTGAGCCATAGACAGAGGGTGTGAAGCCTTGCTGAGATGGGTGCAACCAATCATTGGTCTCACCTTGGTGCCCCTTTCTCAAGGGAAATTGCTTCAGGTTATTACATTCTCTACTTTCAGCGTCCCAGGGACATTTTAGGATCATGTATGCTGGTGGGCATTTACCTGCCTTCCCCCCCAAACCAATGAGATACCTCTGGTCCAGGGTTGCGGTTCCCCAAGACACAGCTGGCAGAAGTCTGGTCTACATGGGAGGATCAATGGGAAAAACTGAGTGCCATTTTCTTAGCTCCCTCGTGCCAGCAGACAATGTAGGGCAGGGGTCATCTTTCATATAGCCCTTTCTGCTTGACCTGTCTGAACCCAAGAAAGAAAACAACTCCATGCTTCCCGCCTAGCTGGAGAATTTCCAAACAAGAAGCCTAAGAAAACTGTAAGCATCTCAATTCCTCTCCTCGGCAAGGATGCCCCATGGGCCCTGTTGTTTTGTGTTGTGTTCAGTTTATTGTCCTTCCTCATTCTCATCCCAAATATTTTTCCTCTCCTGTGTTACTTTTACTCTTTTTCCTTCCTCCTCTCTCCACTTAATGGTTTGCTACAACTACTTTAATCTATGAATTATTTCTCTTTAGTTTATCCTACACTCTCTCAGCTCCTTTCTTTTCCATTCTTGTGGTGGGTCAGGTTGGTGTTTCCATTTTGCTCACTGTATTTATTTTTTTCATTTCTTTATTTTATTGAATATAGATTCTCATACAATATATCTGTTTTTTTCAGTTTCCACTCCCTCTACTCTTCCTAGTACCTCCCTTCGTTCCCTCCAGATCCATTCCCTTTCTGACTCTCATTAGAACAGAACAGGCTTCTAAGAGATAATAACCGAACATGACAAAATAAAATAAAGTAAGGTAAAGTAAAAACCATCACATTGAGGCTGGACAGAAAAAAAAACCCAACATGAGAAAAAGAGTCAGAGACCCACTCAGTCACACAGTCAGGAGTCCCATAAAAGTAGTAAGCTAATAGCAATAGTCCATATGCAGAAGACCTAATGTTGACCTGATGCTGACCTTTGCCAGCCCTGTGCTTTTTGCTTCAGTTTCTGGGGCGGTTTCTACCTCTTTTGGGCATGTATCCACAGGACACCCACTTAGTTATGGTTTTTATTGCTGTGAAGAAACACTATGACCACAGTGACTCTTACAAGTAAAACACTCAATTGGGATGGCATGCTTACATTTCATAGGCTCAGTCCATTATCATTATGGCTGGGAGCATGGCATCAGGCAGACAGAGTTGGTACTGGAGCAGCTGAGAGTCCTACGTCTTGCAGTCAACAGGAAGTCAACTGACAGTCACACTGAGGGAATCTTGAGCAAAGGAGACCTCAAAGCCTACCCCACAATGTCACACTTCCTTCAATAAGGCCATACCTTCTAATAGTACCACTCCTTTTGGGGATCATTTTCTTTCAAACTGTCACAGATTTGCAACCCTACCACAGAGACAATTGTTCAACCATGTTCATTTCTGCTTTATCCACAACAGCCAGAATTTGGAAATAATCTAGTTGTCCCTTGACAGAAGAATGGATAAATAACATGTGGTACATTTATATAATGCAATATTACTTAGCTGTTAAAAAGTAAAATCATTAAATTCACAGGTAGATATATGGAACTAAAAAAAAGTCATTCGGAGTGAGGTAACACAGACCCAGAAAGACAAATGTGGTATGCATTTGCTTATGTATGGACACCAGTTGTTAGATCAATGATAACCAAGCAACAGTCTGTAGAACAGCAAAGGTTAGGTATAGAATAAGTGACTGGGGGAATGGATAAGTAGATTTCCCTAGGAAAGGGAAATAGAATAGATAGTTATGGATGGATGGGGGAACTGGAACAGGTGGATTAAGTGTGGAGGGAAGAGAGGAATAAGGGAAGAAATGGGGAGGATGGATGGGGGAACTGGAACAGGTGGATTAAGTGTGGAGGGAAGAGAGGAATAAGGGAAGAAATGGGGAGGGAGGGAGACAGCTAAAATTGAGGATAATTTGAGGGGTAGAAAGGAACCCTAATATAGTAAACATTTCCATATATATACAGACATATATATGTGTGTGTGTGTATGCGTGTGTATGTATATGTATATGTGTGTGTTCATATGTAATCATTCTGAGAAAGCATGAATGCAATCATAGTGCAGTTTGTTATCCACATGACAGTTGGACCACTATTGCAGCAGCAATATTTCTTGCATAACAAGTTAATTTTGGAAATGCAGGACTCACAGCTGGGTATGGCTGCCGATACCTTTTCTCTACCAACAGTATGTGTAGCATCCCCCAGAACTATGAAATGAAGCCAGGAAGGAGGACTTTCTAGCAAAGCTCAAGCTTGACATCCCCCAAACTTTGCCTATAATGGGCCTATAAATGACTAGACTTAACAACAGTCAGTTATGGATTTGGAAGGAACGTATGGGGCCCTATCCTTCCTTGGTGAACCATGGACTAATGATGGATTCTGAGTGAGGGACAGACATTACTTGCAGTTATACACACACTAAAGGGCCTAGTAGGTTCTAACTGATAGTTCTTTACCCAGGGTCACAGAGATGACCCTGATTAAAGTCAATGAGTCTCAAAAAAAGGGGACCAAATAAACAAAATAATACAAACAAGATAACAGCAACCAAAATGCCATGAATGTGAGAAGGTACTTATAGTGGGGTAGTAGAAATGGGAGGGGACACTAGCAGAACAATTAAAATCAGAATGCACTTTATACATGTATGAAATTACAAAAGAACAAAAAATTGATAGAATGAAAAGACAATAGATACTGGGAGAATTTTTATGCAAGTTATTCATCTTTACTTATGGAGAAAACATAAACCAGCACTATATTCAGATTCTATTTCACCTTGATAAAAAATGGCTACTTTTAAGGGAAAAAAACAGGAAATTCAGGTAGAAGATACAGTTGGTTGGAGTGTCTATTGGTAGAATCATGATAGGAAGTGGTATGGAGGTTCCTCTACAAATAAATATTTAACTACTGCATTACCTGCTATACCATTCAAGGTATATACCCAAAAGAATCAAAGTCAATGAAGTATAAATATCCCACATATCCATTCTTATTGATATGCTGTTCACAATATGCACATTATGGATAAGCATGGGAGGCCATAAAGAGATGAATGGGTAGAGAAAATGTGGTATATGTACACAGTCAAGTTTTATTAAGCCACAAATAAAAGAGCAAAATCTTGTGATTTTCAGGAAAACAGATGGAACTGGAAATCATGGAAAGTGAAATGAGCCAGAATCAGAAAGATAAGCATCACATTACACCTAGAACTCAGAAAAATAAAGGACATGAGCATCAAAAGGAAACTATTAGGATATGGAAGGATGAAGATGAGAATGGGTGACAGATGGCGATAGCTGGGGTAAAATTGAACAAAGCACATGACATGCAAGCATGAAGATATCACAATGAGCCCATTACTTCGGATAACTAATGCTTGCTATGCTGGTTTGAATAAGAATGGCCCCCATAAGCACATATAGTCGAATGTCATCAGGGAGTAGGGTAGTGATATTTCATTTGTATTTTAATAAATTAAGCTTGCCTGAAGTTCAGAGAGCAAAGCAGCCAGCCACTGGCTTTTACCTCTACCTCATTCCAAAATGGGAATCTTGCCTCCCACAAAGTGAGACTTTGTGGGAGAGCTGTCTCCTCCCATCTTGTATTCCTCTCTATGACTGGGATTAAAGGCGTGCACCACTATCACCTGGTTTCTATGGCAAACTAGTGTGGCTACTGGGATTAAAGGTGTGTGTCACCACTGCCTGGTCTATAAGGCTAACCAGTGGGACTGTTTTACTCTCTGATCTCCAAGCAAGCTTTATTTATTAAAATACAAATGAAATATCACTACATAGTGGCATGACTTTGAAGAATTAGGAAGTGTGACCTTGTTGGGGTAGGTGTGGCATTGTTGGGGAAGCGTGTTACTAGGAGTGAGTTTTGAGGTTTCTTTTTTTTATTATTCTTTTTTTTAAGTAAATTTTATTAAATTATAAAAGTTTCCATTTCTGCCCCCCCCCCCTCCCAACACCCTCCCACTCCCCCTCCTCCTCCCTCTTCGTCCCCCAGGGCAGTCAGGGTTTCCTGCCCTGTGGGAAGTTCCAGTTCCTTCCCCCTCCCTCCAGGTCCAGGAAGGTGAGTGTCCAAACAGACTGGATCCCCAAAATCCAGTATATGTAGAGGAAACAGGTCCCAGTGTCATAGTCAATGGCTTTTCAGAAAGACTTCGGGCCAGCCACAGTCAGAGAATCCGGCCAAATTCCGAGAATCTGGTTAGATCACGTCCTCGTTCAGTCCCAGTCCAACTGGCCTTGGTAAACTCTCATCAGATCCGTTCCCTTGTATCAGTGGGTGATAGCATCCCTCGCAGTACTGATTTCGTTTTTCATGTTCTTCCTCCTTCTGCTCCTCATTTGGACCTCGGGGGGCTCAGTCCGGTGCTCCAATGTGGGTCTCCGACTGTATCGCCGTCCTTCGCCAGATGAAGGATCTGGGACCAAACCAGGCTCAGCGAATCTCTTTCTACTGCCTATGGATCCAGATGTAGAACTCTCAGACACTTCTCCAGCACCATGTCTACCTGTGTGCCACCATGCGCCCCTCAGTCAGTGAAGTGGGTTAAACCTCTGTAAATGTAAGCAAACCCCAATTAAGTATTTTCTTTTATGAGTTACCAGAGTAATGGTGCCTCTTTAGAGCAATGGAGTACTAACTAAGACATATGCTAAAAAAAAGACAGTGCTTTATCATCATAATGTATTGGCGGGAAAGTAGTCGTAAATGATATTCATACTGTTCAAACATGATGACATGACAAACACAAAAGAGGGTTTAAGAGTCTTTGTGTGCAAAGACTCACAGTAAGTTCATTTTTGTGTGATATAATCAAATAAGAATATTCAGAGATGCTTAAAGAGTTAAGCAAATTAATAATGGTTAAACACCCTTGTAAAGTGTATTGTTCATTTTTGAGGCTGATTCGTTAAATATACTGGAGGAAATTTCTGGAAAATTTCACCAAAGAAAATAAGAGATAGAAAAAAACAAATAAAACACATGAGGGATAAAATGGAAAGCAATTATGAGTGCAACTGAGAGTCACAGGAGAAAATGATGAGCAAGTGTCTATCACTACCTTGAGAGTCAAGAAGACACAGACTGATAAACAGTCAAAGAAGCATAAAGAGCAAAAACATTTTTAAATGTTAAACATGAAAAAGGTCTCTCCTAAAACTGTTTTAAGTATTTGTGTCTATATTGAGTTCAAGGTAACCTCTGCTGAGGATCCGAGATTTTGTCACTCCTAAACCATAAAAAACTTTTCAAGGGAAATGGCTGCCAAGAGACAGTTTCCTACAGGTGTCAGAGCCTACATAAATTGTCCAATCCCATGTATACATTGTCTAATAAAGTAAATATATAATATCGTATACATACATAATTAAAGAAGAAGAAGTAATCAATTTGGAGGCAGTCGGGGACATAGGAGGAGTTTGGGAATGGAGAAAGACAGGAATGATGTAGGGGCAGTGTTTATTATGTAGTTCTCGAAATATTAAATTAAAAGTAATAATAATAAAACAAGCAAAATATAAAACCTAGAAAAATTACCAGGCTTGTTTTGAGACAAGAAAAAAATCATTTTTATTTAAAACTAAATATAAATAAGATATTGAAACTCTAAGCCACATTGTGTTAAACATACATGAAGAATTCCAACTAAAAGTTTGCGTGTATAATTAGCCATAAATACTCCACAATGATAAAGTGATAGTGAGGTTTAGATTTATTTTTTTTATTTTTGACAGCAACACACCAAAGCATTTTTTGATGAAATGATAAAACACCTGAAATTTGTTTCAAACCATCCGGTGTAGGGATATGAAGAAGGACCATACATGAAACCAGAGGGATTCTGAGGGCTGGAGAGATGGCTTCAGGGTTAAGAGCAATTGCTTCTCTCTCAGAAGACCTAGGCTTAGTTCCCATCACTCACACAGCTGACCCTCATCTTTAAACTCAGTTCCAGAGGAACTAACTCGTCTTCTGGACCCTGTAAGCACCAGGAACACGTAGATTTACATACATGTATGGAAGCATACACTCACGTACATAAATAAAAATAAAATAAATTTCTAAAGTGGAACTATGTGCTGGGCATTTTTGAAGCTATGTGGTAAATACATAGAAGATGCTGTGTTCTGTAGATATCCTTTACTAATTTACATGTGGGAAAAAGTTAATTATTTTGTGTGGATTATTCCAGTTTTAAGACAGCAGTTTCAAAAATTGGATAACTCCATGAAATGAAATGTATGCTTGACGTTCACATATATAATTATACACAAAATTTACATGAAACCTATAAATATTTAACTCAATAATATACAGGTTGAAGTATAATTGGGAAAATGTGCTGATGTTATCATCTTACCTTGAAATTGATGGGTAGATAGAAGGATATATGTTAAAACATTTCTAGTAAAAAGCTTATGGTAATGAAAAAACCCTAGCTCCAGAGCGATGGAGACAGAGTAATGATGGAGTGAGGACAAATGGACAATGGGAGAGTACTGCTCCACCAACAGAATGGGATCAGAGAGAACATGCATGTGTTAGAACAACGCAGGACACCGGTGGCTGCACTAGTCAAAAGGGAGAGAGTGGTGTTTGGTGTGTAGGGACGGGCCAACCGGCTCCTTACAAGGAGAATAAAACTGGATGTCTACTCATGCCTCAAACAGAGCTGGGAAATGGGTAGGTTAAAGACCTAATGTAAAACATAGTTCTAATAAATTAAGCAGGAAAAAACTGTGGGAGAAATGATCATATTTATGTATCCTATATGTTAAGAAATAATAATTTCTTAATCAAAACTTCCAAAGCAAAGGTTATAAAACCAAAAAAAAATGAGTTTAGAGACTGGGGAGACAGGAGACTAGAGAAGAGTGACTGCCCTACACCTGAGGACAAAGGCAGCTCGTGGAAAAGGGAGCTCATTTAAGCTGGCAGTTCTGGTGGGCTAAGAGACCATCATGGTGGAAGGAAGGACAGCAGAAAGCTGTAAGTTCCTATTCTCATTAAAAAGCATGGCGTAGAATGAGCTAACAGACCAGACATCAGAGTGAGGAGATTGACATCTCATGGCAGGTTTAACCTTCGACCCTGTGGTTCCTATGAACTTGGAGCATTTCTTCAGGTACATTACAGCCACTGGGTTTTCTCTAAATTGTATATTTCTAACCTTTTCCATTTGCAAACCAAGTCTCTGATTTTTAAAAAAATAACATTTTGCAGTTATTGCAAAGGGATCTTTTGGTTTAGATACTGCAAAGACATTCTACTCTGTTATATACTTATTAACTCTGTGCTATCTTTTGTGGAAAGAAAAATTAATTTTACTCTAAACATGTTTCTTTATTTGTAGCTTGTGGGTGCATGTATGTGTACAAGGAATGGTGTGTGTGTGTGTGTGTGTGTGTGTGAGTTTGTGTGTGTGTGTATGTGAGTTTGTGTGTGTGTGTGTATAGGCATGTACTCATGTGTATGCATGCAAAGTGAGGTATAGACAAATGATAGATGATGATAATGAGGATAGATAGATGATGGATGGATGGATAGATAGATAGATAAATAGATAATGGATGGATAGATAAATAGATAATGGATGGATAGATAGATAGATAGATGATGGGTGGATGGATGGATAGATAGATAGATAGATAGATAGATAGATAGATAGATAGATAGATAATGGATGGATAGATAGATAAATAGATAATGGATGGATAGATAGATAGATAGATAGATAGATAGATAGATAGATAATGGATGGATAGATAGATAGATAGATAGATGATGGGTGGATGGATGGATAGATAGATAGATAGATAGATGATGGGTGGATGGATGGATAGATAGATAGATAAATAGATAATGGATGGATAGATAGATAGATAAATAGATAATGGATGGATAGATAGATAGATAGATAGATAGATAGATAGATAGATAGATGATGGGTGGATGATGGATGGATAGATAGATAGATAGATAGATAGATAGATGATGGGTGGATAGATAGATAGATAGATAGATAGATAGATGATGGATGGATGGATAGATAGATAGATAGATAGATAGATAGATGATGGGTGGATAGATAGATAGATAGATAGATAGATAGATAGATAGATAGAGGATGGATAGATAGATAGATAGATAGATGATGGGTGGATGGATGGATAGATAGATAGATAGATGATGGGTGGATGGATGGATAGATAGATAGATAGATAGATGATGGATGAATGGATGGATAGATAGATAGATAGATAGATAGATAGATAGATAGATAGGTGGATGATAGATAGATAGATAGATAGATAGATAGATAGATAGATAGATAGATAGATAGATAGAGATAGAAAGATAGGCAGGTAGGAAGGCAGGCAAATACAGACACACATCATCGGGTATCCTCTTTCATCGCTCTCTGAGACAAGGTCTCTCACTGGTGGAATGCTGGCTAGGCTAGCCAGACAGTGAGCTCTTGTGAGCCACCTATACAAAGTCACACTTGGTGAACCACTGAGTTATATTGGGGTTACTTGCAGGAATATGGAGGATTGCTTTTGAGATGCTTGCTTCCAATCTTCTGAGATTTTCTGCAGGATGGAATCTTTCTATCCCAGAAAACTGCTACCCAACAACCCTGTCTGTACTCACTCTTCACTGTGCTCCAAGTTACTCTATGCCACACAACTTTTACCAGTGTAAGTCTCCTTATCCTCTGGTGCTACTTCAGCTTAGAACCATGGCAGAAAGCCACAAGGGGGGAGTTTCAGACAGTTTCACAGCTGAAAGTTGACTGTCAGCTAGCTGTTAGAACTAAGTGACAGTCTCCAAATTCCCTATTGTGCCTGGGCACTAGGAATCTCTTGATCTCCTGACTCATTCAGACCTTAGGGTCAGCATGGAGCCTCCGTGATGCCAGTCCCTGTACTTTTCATTGTCACAGATGATTTTCCTAAGCCCTATCTTTGAAAATTACTTGAAATGCAATCAAATTGTCTTATTCTGGAGACCAGTTTTCTACCATGCCTCTTGTTGATTACTCCACCTATTTCATATTAAGCAAAAAGTTAGAAATAACTTTGTCTTTGATAGTCTGCTTCCTGCCACACTGCCAAAAAGGTCTGATGTAAACAACTTGATAAAAGGTTTTAGCTCACAATTTCAGAAGTTTCAGTTCATGGTCACTGGGCACTGCTGTTTCTGGGAACAAGACAATGAAAAAAAGTCACAGTCAAAATTCTGTGGTAAAGCAAAATCGCTCACCTCGTGGTAACCAAGAAACAAAAAAATAGAAAATGAAGACACAAAAGTCCCAATTCCCTGAAATGGTAAATCCAGGTGACTACCTCTTTTTGAATATGCCCGACCGCTTAAAGAATTCATTGCCTCCCAATGGCACCATAGATTGGCAGCTTTGCCTTCAGCATATGACTTTTAGGGGATGTTCTGGAGCAAACTATCCTAAGTGTCCCTTTATATCATTTATAAACATGGAGTTTCAAATGTTGGTGCTGATTGGTAGCTGAGATCTATAGTTACAAATAAGACCACTTCAGAGGCGTAGGCCAGAGTCACCCAAAATCCCAGGAGGACCTTTGAGAGCCACTACCTAAAGCTTTCCTCATTTTGTTCCCAGAGGTACCATCTGAAGACATTTTACCCAAGACTATCCTCTGTGCTTTTATAGATTTCATTACAATTGTAACCATTTTATGTTTCACTGTTAAGAGTTGAATAAAACTTTACCCATAAAAAGTAAATCACTGCCAATCCCTAGATAAATGGAATTGGTCTTAGCATCATAATATTAATTTATATGGCATTTGCCATAGAACATGCATCTGCAGAGCACCTCAGGTTAAAATGACTTACACAGTTAAAGAAGAGTTGGACAGGCTGAAAAAGAGCCGGTTTAGATGACAAATGTACCAAATGGATGTCGATAAGCTAAACACAGGGCTTGTTCCACCATGCTACCTGGTGCCAGACAACTAACTCAAAAGTGAAATACTACAGCCATTAACTGCTGAAGCAGAGTCGCAATTTAAGGAGAATAAAGAAAAATAGCCAGCCCACAAATAGTGCACAAGGAGATTTTTTTTAAAGGCACTGTACACTGAATGCAATTAGAATCCCTCTGGAGAGCCCTGGAAAACTGTAGAGTCCTTTCATCTTAGGCACTCAGCATTGCTTTACTAACTACTGTTCCTTAGAGATAATATGTAGGTGATACCTCTTAATATGCCCTCTTGTCTTTGCACACACAATAGGAGACACACACTCGTGGTACAGATAGACAGACAGAAGTGGTGATCAAAAGTACCTGCCTCCATTCACTCTGTAAATGTGATGCTAGCACTGTTGTAAGCACAAAGAAGTGAACAGTGAAGAGCAAATAACCCTTACTCTCATGATGCTGACTTTCCCAGCTGTTGCAGTGACGTGACGAAGAGATAGACATTATATAGTAAACAGATGTGTGTGCTCTCTCATAGTAAAAAGGGTGAAAGGAAAAAGATGAACCAGCTGAGAGTAGTGGAGGAGGTTTGTTTAGAGAGCCTGGATAAAGAAGACAGGACTTGGGGAAGACAGACAGACGAGATGGAGTCCTACTACCAAGACAGGTATTCTTAGGTCTTAATATATGATACACAGTAGGTGTATTTTGCACTCAGTAGCTAGTGATTAGATAATGGAGACTGTGTGTCACCCTCTCTTACAGTGTCCCCTGCTTATCCAGAAGGCAGCCTGGCATCTATGATGACCTGGAAGAAACAACGACTTGTCAGCCCCATCCCCTATGAGCCTGATTTTATGCTCTTTTGACAGTAAGATGAAATGACAGACAAAGCTGTGTAGGAAGGCATCAGGGGTAAGGCAAGTGACAGGTACCAAGTGAGTCCCACAGGCTATAAACCTGTCACAAAGAAAATAAGGATGATAAGAGTGTATATCAGCAAAGCCCTAACCTCCAAGGAAATCACAGCTCTTTTCAGATTGGTTTATAATGTAATTAAACATCAAGACATCTCTGGGTGATATAAGGAAGTTGTATTGCCATTTCATAGGTAGGAAAACTGAGGCCTGATGACATTCATTGACTGCTCTATGTAAAAATAAGCCACGGTCAGTAGAGGAAAAGCAATGTGGCAATGGGGAATATTGTTAAGAGGAAAAACACATACACATATACATACTAACACACTCTTAATTCAAGGAACATTAGAAATGAAAGACTTAAACTGTGTTATGTGATCATATACATGTAGGATTGTTTCTCTCCTGCATTCCTTTTTGAGGTTTTTCCAAAAAAAATCACAAATTCAAGATGAGTGAGTGTTATGTCCAAGTTAAAAGAGCATAGGTCATTCAAATGAACACATGTTATGAAAAAAAGATATAGACAGGTGATTTATAGATAAATGGTGATGACTGTTGAATGGGTATATAAACATATGGATAAAAATAAAAAGATAGGTAGGTAGGTAGATAGATAGATAGATAGATAGATAGATAGATAGATACATTATTAATAGTAAGATACTAAGGAAATAGAGAGATAGGGAGATAGAGATATGTTTGAAACAAATTTAAGCATGTACCTAAGAGTGTAGGGAGATGGTGACTAAATCTGAGTAATGGAAATAAAATGCAATAAATCAGTAAATGAAATGCAAACATAGGCTTTGTTTGAACAACTGGTAATAATGTACATGATTGTTCTAACTCTTTCAACAGAGGGAAAAGTCTAACCACACATGTGGGAATCAAACTGACTTGTTTGAATCCTGTCCTGGTAGCTCTTTAGTAGTGTTCTTAGCCTCTCTGAATTCTAATGTCTTAAAGGAGGAAACAATTAATTAACAACAATAACAATACAACCAATCCATATTGTGTTTTCAAAATTCCTGTCAGAATGAGAAAAACTGTCTCTCCCTTTTCAGATCACATGGAAGATACGACCATCTAACCACCTGTGACATCAGCAGAATCACATGATTGGTTCTAGTTCTGGAAATATGAAATGAAATAATGCATCCCTCCAAATTGGTCCAAATATCCTCAGTGAGATGCTGTGGGATAATGGTCTTGTGCCCTGTAAAGATTTGTCATTGGATTGATTTAATAAAATGCTGATTGGCCAGTAGCCAGACAGGAAGTATGGGTGGGGCAACTAGAACAGCAGAATTCTCGGAAGAGGAAAGGGTCACTCTACAGCTGTCACCCAGACACAGAGGAAGCAAGATGAGAATGCCTTGCTGATAAGATGTACCAAGCCACATGACTAAACAGACAAGAATTATGGACCAATCTAAGACACAAGAGTTAGTAAGAAGCCTGAGCTAATAGGCTAACCAGTTTATAATTAAAGTAGGCCTCTGTATGTTTCTTTGACTGAACAGCTGTAGGAACAGGCAGGACAGAAATCTATGTCAACAGTGAGATTCTCCAGCTTCCCTCATTCTCTTCAGTGTGGAGTTCAGAGACTGTGAATGGAGAGAAAATAGTCTGGATGTGTGACTCACTGCACAAAGGAGTCCTCCCATTTCTGAGACCAATGTCAGTTTTAAATAAGGTTTGTTGTTCTTGGGATTTTTTTTCCTGCTCAAGGTTGTCTACCCTAGCTTATGTATGCATAATAATCAGTGTCCTTCTTTAGAGCCAAGTCAGCGGACCTTGTAAGGACCTGGGAAAACCTACTTGGCCTCACAAACTCCATTTTGAAAAAGGACTTCCATCTTAGGTCATCTGGTGACCGGGATTGAACCCAGGTCCAGGAAAAAACACAAAATGTGCTTCGGCAGCAAAACTTGAACAAACACCATAGACACAGCCAATCAGAAAACAGGGCAATAAACAGGGCTTTGCACCAATAGCCTGGACCAATGATTTTAAAGATCACCTTGCCCAATATTCCCCTGACCTAATCTCAAAAATCCAATGCATGTAACTCCCTGCTTGTGGTTTTGTTTGTTTGTTTGTCTGTTTTTGTTTTTTTTGAAAATGTGCTCTCCCCTGACTTTGAGGCGATGTCAGAGTATTGGGCTTCAGAGCAACCTCGAGCTTGTCAGTAAAGACCCTCGTGTGCTTGCACTGAAAACTGACTCGTTGGTGGTCTTATTGGCAGTCTTAAGACATGGGCGTAACAACCTCAGATCTCAGTGGACATGAGTGCTGGGAGGAAATCAAATACTGATGACTGACCTTTTGAATTTTCAATGTGAGGTAAGGAACAGGCATGGGACGCAAACCATGGTCTGCTAGAATTTAGAATGTTCACGCACAGGTGTCAGTGGAGATTCAGCTGGCCCACTTAGGAGATGTGGCTCATCCTTAATCCAGTGTCTCCCCCTCCCTTCATCATCCAAGTCCGGGCATTTTCCCCAGGATCCACTAAATTCCAGAACAAGTTCCCTTCTGCGAACACTGTAGAACAAGCCCTCCCCTGCTCCAGAGTAAGAGCTTATCTCTAGCTAGAAAATTAAAGTTCCATTTGGCCAAAGCAGAAAGCTAATATGATTCAATAACCCTGTGGTTTCATCTCTTTATTACTTACTGCTTGAGAGAAAACAATAAATAAAATATCTATGCATGTAATATCCCCTTTTGCCTCCAGGAAGTCATGTAGGTTCCTAGTATCCAAATAACCTCAGTGTGAAGCAGTGTTTGCAAACCATTTGCCACGTCCCTTTATACCTCTCATTAACCTTTCCAACCCCCGATTCCTGGTTTGTTTTTTTGCTGTTTAGGTCCAGTCACTGTTATTTAATAGCATTGGTACAAAATATTGCAAAGACTACAATAACAGAACAAGTGTGTACACACACATACTCAGTGTCAATTACAGGACATACGAATCCAGGATGAGTCATAAAATAAAGTGGAACTCTGTGAATGGCAACATGAATCATAGGCAAACTGATATTGGTCATTAAATCTAGCAGTTGAGTCACATCCCAGGCCTCTTCATCCACTCCTTCCCAGCTGTCTTCAGGAGAACTGCAGAAACAAGGCTGCAGCCATGGCTCGATCAGTAACGCACATGCGGGCCTTGCAAGTACAAGGACTTGAATGCTGTGTCCAGAACTGGTGTAAAAATGATAGACAAAGTGGTGTATGTGTGCTTATAATCCAAATGCTTTGGAAAGGGGTATGGAAACAGGACCATCCCAGTGCCCAATGACCAGAAGCCCAACCTAATTGGCGACCTCCAAGCCCATGAGAGACTTTGTCTCAAAAGAGATGGAAGGAACTTAAGATTATCTTCAGGCCTCTGTGCACATGTGCAGATATATACATGCACATCTGTACATACATAAACACATAGGAGGGGAAGAAAGAAAATAAATGCAGAAACCAATAGTTTCTAGAAGAACCAAAAGACGAAACCAGACTCTCATGACCTTGTGACCTATAGACAAGAGGTCGAGATGCTCTGTAAGGAGTGAAGGGATTCTGGGGTTGTCACAGTCTCAGCTGCTTGCTATTAGCAAGTGCAGCCTTGACCCTTGTGATCTGCACCTGCTGCCCCCATTAGCTCAGCCCTATCACATCATTTTTTTTGCAGCATGTGCCAGAGATCCCAGTCCTCAGGCATCTCTAGTTCTGCCTGGCCATGAAAATCATTCCTACTCCAGCGTAGCTATTACTTGCTTTGACCCTTTCCATGGTGGCTGGACTCATCTCGGTTTCTTGGTTCTTATGCCTTCTATGGGCTTCTCTCAAGTCCATCAAAACAGAAGAGAACTTCGTGACTCTCAATTTTAAAATTTGACAAAAACATCATAATAATACATACATCCTCCTAGGCAATTTTAAGCCTCTTATTGTTAACTGGAGAATTAAGGAATTCCATGCATCAACTAAGCAACATAAAGGGTAAAAGTGGAAGGCCTACTAAAAGCTGTGCTGTCGCAGTGAGCCCAAGGCATGAATGAGTCATACGCCGGTAACTAGGATGACCTGTGTCCTGTTCAGCAGGCTGTCCTCAAATGAGATGGATGTTCCTGGGCTGTTCTGTGCTGATGTATTTCTAAAGTTCTGAACCGTGATGGTTGCAAGTAGAAAAAGCCTGCAATGGCAGTCCCCGAACCTGGAGCCAGAGGTCTCCAAGACCCTCCATTAACCTTTCGGGATCCTTCCCCATCCTTACCTGGTCCATGGCATCACAAAGTTCATTATTTCTTTCCTGTCCTCACCCCTACCAACACCCTCCAGGATACCATCATGGGCATACTTGTGCCCCTCACCAAATGCCCTCCATACAACCACCATTTGGTCTCTAGAAAGATGGCCCATGCTGTCAAAGTTGAGGTCGTTTGCAAAGGGACATCTGGCAATGTGGAAGGAAAGAAGAAACAGGGAATGTCCTATTATTAAATAAAGTATCAGCACCAGAGGTAGACTTTGTTAACACCAACAGAGCTTCTGTCATAGGAGGGGAACAGAGTAGAGATAGCAGAGATGAATTTGTCCAAGGATTTTTATGGCTTCCCTGTATGTATGTGTGTGCTGTGTTTACATGTATGCATGCGCTAGAGCATATGTTGAAGGGAAACTGACATCATTGACAATAATTATAGTTACGAAGAAACTTCAAAAGTAAAAAAAAATGAAACTTTAGATGGCAAAAAGTAGTACTAATTATAGGCTGTATGCAAATTAACTCTAATTATCATGCAACACAATAATAATATGTCTATCACTCTAATGTGTCAAATTAACTCTTTTGTCAATTTTCCATGACAATCCTGAACTTTTTTCATGTTGAAATTGTACAAATAAAAAGACTGTACATTAATGGGACTGTATTGTCTTTCTGTCCTCTGACTGTACTTCTCCACTGTTGTTTCTCTCTTCCCTCATGATTTGAAAACAGTCTTATTGCATGAAGGAGAAGGTCCTTTAATCTCTCACATGTGTTACAAACGTTCCTTCAGCTTGGGGTTTGCTTTTTGCTTTTCGTGTGTCAGCCCGTGTAGAGAAACTGGCCAGATAGAATTTCTATAATCATACTTCATGTATGTCCTTTCCGCACGCAGCTGCTCACAATTTTTAAAAACAGAGGAAAGTACCCATTATATCCATTTTTCTGAAGTCTGAAATTCCTTTGAGCAGGAACTAATCTTCCCTACCACAATTAGAGATAAAAGGGTTACAAATGCATGGAGCCTCCGCGATAACACATTAGTGTGTTTTGGGTAAATGCGTGCGCTGATCGCTGCTTACTGTGTTTTTGCGGAGGTGTTCATTTGGAAAGCAGGAGAGAATTCAGAACCAGAATACGTGATGGTGGGGTGGACACAACACCAGGAACAGTTCTAGAGGCCAAGACTGACCAGCGACTCCCTCCCACCTTCCCTGACCTTTTTGCTGTGGTCACACGGCACCTCTCTACTTCTTTACTCAGCTTGCACACTGTTCTATTCCCGCTGTTTACTCCACTTGCTGGCATTCTCCCCTGCAGTGTTCTTAGAGGGCAATGATGCATTACATCCAGAGCATCATGCCATGTAGGTTTTAATAAACATTCATTGAATGAATGAGAAGAACAATCAATAAATCAATAAGCTAGTATTACTACTTTCCTGGAGGATTGCGTGACTGGATCGTTGCTTCTCTGGAGAAGATAAAATAGTACTATTTGCGAACGGAGTCAAGTGTGAAGATGAGCTTTCACATTCAGCTACCACCCTACCACATCTGCCCCAAATGGCCCCAGAAATAAAAACCCCAACAAGGCCTGACTCAAAGCTTCCCTAGAATTGAGAGACCAGTTTATCAAAGTAAGGCCAGAACCTTGAATTTCCTTCCCAGGAGACACATCACTCCTGACCAGCAGAGCTCCTTCACATCTTGACATGAACAACAAGGCAGGTACAACTGGGTTTTTGGAGATACTCAAAAGATACAACAGGAAGTCCTTGCCTAGTGATGCCCTATTCCACATATATCATAGATCCAGGTTGAACCTTCCTGGAAATTCATTAAGGTTTCAGTACTCTAGTAGCTGATCTCAGATAACAATACATTCCCTTTTCTGCACTCAACCCTCTGTAATGGATGCCTGCATCTTATCCAGCCCCAATCCTCTGCAATGGGTCCCTAGATCTTATCCAACCCTAATCCTCTGCAGTGGATCCCTAGATCTTATCTAGCCCCAATCCTCTGCAATGGGTCCCTACATCTTATCTGTTTTTTATTGACCCTGCCCAGCATACCATCAAGACTGTCCCCTTTTCTGGCTTTCCTGACTACTTTATCCCGACTCTGATTCTTCCTCATTCTGTTTTCTTGTACACACAACAGTTTATCTAGCCTTTGACCTACAGTCTGGAAACAAGCACATCCCTGGACTACTCTCCCTGCCAGCCCACGCCTGAGCCTGCCCTTGATAAAATCAGCTCTCCTTGGACAGTCAATATGTGTACAGCACAGACTAGGGGACTCACGGTTCCATTTCTTCTCATATCCTGTGCTGTGTGGAATCCATCAACTTATTTGTAGTTAACTTTCTATTGCCTGTGTGCTTTAACCATGGTTTCTAGACACTCTTTGCCTTGAATTGGCATAGAATCTGTCTCTAGTAGTTGATTGTTGTTGTTTCTGGGAGCTACCCAGAACTGCACCCCCAAATTCGGGATTGTTCCCTGCCCTAATAGCTAGAACTGCAGGACTTTCAAACAGCGCCTGAGCTCACTCCCCATGACTCTGTTCTTCAGCTCCAGTAGGTGTCTTCCCATCACTGTTCACTCTGTTTCCATTGTCCAGGCATGCAAGGGGGACATAAATACAACTACCATTTATGATATACAGTGCAAATGCCAAATGTAAGAAGCTTTTCTGTGAACATCTCGTGAGTAGAGTAGTAGAGTGCACAGGTTCCCATCCTATGGTCATTCTATAGAGGGATTCTGGGTAGAGGACAGTTGAATTCACCATTGAGAACTCCTCCTAAAGGAGCTGCTCCTTAATGTTATAAATATTTAAAGGAAAGAAGGGCTAAAGTAATATGTATTTGACTAGGCAACCAGAGCGTTAAGACTGAAGAGTTCACCTGTCACTGTCCACCAGTTCATCCAGTGGTTTACCATGAGCAGAGAGGACCTTAGCCTCAAAACTGTGCTAATTTGTCTGGCTTGATGCTACCCTTTCATGCTAAGCTCACTGTGAGTCCCAGCTCCAATCTGAGGTCCCAGTGTTTCCAAAACAGGCCTAGTCTCGTTTCTCAGACAGACATTCATAACTTGCTCCATCTAAGCCTCAGCAAGATAATAGGTTGGCAAATGTGTGGAGTCATGGATAGAGTGCATTAGCATGATTTAACAAAATGTGTGTGTTGATAGCTGTCCTCCCTGTGCTTATGGGAAATGACTTCTCTTAGAAATAAATAATTTAGGATAGATGATGGGGGACAGGACAGTAAGAAGAATGTTTTTGCCTTTTTTATATTTCTCTTTTTTATTACTTTATTAATACTAGGAATCAAAATTTCACTTCCTCCTCTCTACCCGCTTCTCTCCTGCTCCCTCACTCACCCTTCTCCTCTCCCCCTCCAGTCCTAAGAGAGGGCAGGGTACCCTGCCCTGTGGGAAGTCCAAGGTCCTCCCCGCTCCATCCAGGCCTAGGAAGGTGTGCATCCAAATAGACTAGGATCCCAAAAAGCCAGTACGTGCCATAGAGACAAATCCCAGTAACAAGAAGAATTCTTGAGATGCCCTGGGCTTCCTATGGTTTTCCAAGAGAAGAACCCCACAAAACCTCTTAACTCACTTCCTCAAGCTCTTCCTTATCTTCCTATTGAACATGTGTAATCAATGATTCATTCTCCTAGAACCCTGCCCTCTAACAAAACGGGAAACGATGGGGCTTTAGGTGGAGAATTTCCTATCATCAGTGGGAACACAAGGCGCTACACCTGAGTATAAGAGAATCATAAGAGGCTTCTACTAAGAGATGGTTTCCCTTTTGCCTTGTCTTTGAGGTCCATCCCTTTCTTCAAAGTTCCATCCCCACTATGTGGCCCCAGTCCACTTCATCCTCCTACACCTCAGCTCTATTCTTCATGAACCAAACAATAATCAATAACTATCTAGACTCTTTGTATCTTCTTTTTCTCATCATCAAGATGGATTTATGTTAGTGTCTTTTCTCAAAGCCCTGTCTGGAGAAATACTGAATCTTACATGACTCACTGACACTCAGTAAATGTTAGCCCTTACTATTTCTGTAAACTTTTATATCTTATTCCTTAAGAAAATCAATCCAATCAATCCTTCTATTAAGCAGAATTTAAGAGCAATGTATTTTACCTTTCCCAGGCAACATGAGTACATTTCAATGGAGACACGGCTTTCTTCTAACGGAGAGTAATACTTAGAAAATGTCAGACTCCCTGAGAGAAGAAAAGAAAAGCATTTTGGGCATATTGTCGTTCATAAACCCCTGACACCGAACAGAATAGAGAGTGGGCAAGTTGAATCAGTGGGTAAAAACATCTGTTTCCAAGCCTGAGGACCTAAATTCAATCCCCAAGGCCCACATTGTACAAGGAGAAAACTATTCTTTGATGTATTCTCTGGCCTCCACAAACCTGCCATGGCACATATGATGTTCAAACATACAAGCATAGATAGATAGATAGATAGATAGATAGATAGATAGATAGATAGATAGATAGATAGATAGACAGATAGATGATAGATGGATGGATAGATAGATAAACATGATTTTAAATAATGAAATAGATGGGCGTCTCTGTCCTAATGTGTGCAGGTGTGCAGAGGGGTCAAAATTCCTTACAGCAGCTCGAAGGCTAAAAAAATTACAGACACAAATTTAATATTTTCACTATCCCGTATAAAGGATGTTTTGACAGGGCATATCATTTCTGTTCATGTCACACAGTCATGTTGATGTTTATATTCCAAAGCATTCCCTTAATAACAATTTGAATAGCTAGACATGTATATTTAACCAGTCATATTTCCTCTTCATATAGATCACAGTCATTTTTCCACCAAACATTCATACCAGTTTGAACATACATTCATTTCTCAGGCGGTTCCAGTTCTTCTAAAGACTAATTTGTTACCTATTTCTTTGAATTCCATAAAAACGTCAAAACCCACTTAAGGTGAGTTCCACCCCACACTGCCTCCCTGTTTGCCCTCTTCCTCCGGCAAAGTCAAGCTTGTAACATTTCCTTCCCTGCATATCATCGAAATCTCTTTGGAGAAGTCCTCGTGCCTTTTTAATTGTCTGGACTTACTTTCTTCATTTCTCTTACTAAAGCCGAGCTGGCAGAGGGGAGCATGAGGGGACATGGCTGCACCTTGGCAAGCCTCAAAGTCCTCTTTAATCTTGCAATCATCCTCGTCCATCAGCCAGCTCCCCTTTTCCCTTACCTCCGTTTTTTCTTGGTCTTTTAAGAACAGGCTTTCCCCTTCTCATTTGCTTCCATTAACTCCCTCAGCCCTTCAGCTGCCTGAGCCCGAGTCACACATCCTCACTGGAGTCCCTCTTGTCCCTTTCATTTCCAACTCAGATTTTTCTCTGCACATAGGTCTTTAAACCACCCTTTGTAAATCCACTTTGCAAGGAGTGAGCCATCTGCAATCTTCTCTTCCAGGGCAATTGTAATCCACAATGCTTTAATTATAGTGTCTATTCAGATATTCCAAATTCCGTCCAGTTACAGATTTTAATACTTCTTCCCTCTGCACCATATTTATTTGATTGATTAATTTCCCTAAATGTGCTTTTTTTGAAGTTTAATATTCTAGGTCTTTGAAGCCACTGCTCCCTTAAAGAATTGAAGAAGATCGTGATCAGTGGGGACAGGGAGGCTGCCTTGCCTTGGAATTAACTGCACAGTTCAACTGTGGCTATTCCCAGTAGCTCTCATCCTATTCCTCCCTTAATGTCATTGGCAAATGCAGTCCTCTCTCTGTCTCAGGACACACTGGAAGATATAGCATTGCCACCTACCTGTGAAAATCTGTACCTTAAAGTCTTAACAATTGAGTTTTTATGTTTCTCATTAGCAAAACCCTATATACTTACCTATTTTGCTACGCACAAAGATTTGCCATTTTTTTGTATTAGAAATGTTCATAAACTTCTCTGACATCTTTTTAGGAGTATATAATTAATTCTTGTCAATGATAGCTTTCCCACTGAGCTAGAGAACATGGAAACTATTTTGCTTCCCAATTCCGCTCCTACTGATGAACCATCCTCTCTCCATCTCTATCCTTTCCCACCACCCTTCTTAGCCTCTGGAACTTGCTAATTTATTGTCTCCTGAGATCAGTGCTTTTAGTTTCTATGGAAAACAAGGGCAGGTGGTATTTGTCTTTCTGTTCCTGACTTCTTTCACTTACTACGTGTATTGATATGAATAAAAATGACCCTCATAGGCCCACAGGGAGTGGCACTATTAGGAGGTGTGGCCTTGCTGGAGAAAGTACATCACTGACAGGTGGACTCTGAGGTTGCAGAAGCTCAAGCCAGACCTAGTGGTCTCTTCCTGCTGCCTGCCTATCCAGATGTGGAACTTTCAGCTCCTTCCCCAGCACCATGTCTGCATGCATGTTGTTGATGATACCCAGCTTTAATAATCTGCGGTGGTTATAGGATGCAGGGTGTTATTTCAGTTTTCTTGTATCTGATGAGATGTGCTTTGTGTCAGAGTATGTAGTCAATTTTGAAGAAAGCTCCATGAGGGGCAGGGAAGAAGGTATATTGTTTTGTGCTTGAATAAAATGTTCTGTAAATAGGCATTAGGTCCGCTTGCCTTATAATGTCTGTTGGTTCCAGCATTTCTGTTTCGTTATGGTCTGGATGACCTGTTTATTGGTGAGAGTGGAATATTGAAATATTCTGCTATCACTGTGTCAGAGTCAGTATGTGATTTAAGCTATAGTAGTGTTTATTTATGAACTTGGGTGCCCTTGTGTTTGCTGCATAGAGGTTAAGACTTGGACTGTCATCCTGGTGGATTTTTTCTTTGAAAAGTATAGAGTAACTATCTTCCTTAATTAGTTTTGGTTTGAAGTCTATTTTGCTAGATATTAAAATGACCAAACCAGCTTGCTTTTCAGGTCCATTTACTTGGAATACCTTTTCCTAACCCTTTACCCTGAGGTAATGTCCATCCCTGATGTTGAGGTGTGTTTCTTGGATGCAGCAGAAGGATCAATTCTGCTTTTCCATCGATTCTGTTAGTCTGTATCTTTTTATTGGGGAATTGAAGCCATTACTATTGAGACATCAATCACTGGTTGTTAATTACTGTTATTTTGTTGTTATTGGTGATGGTGGTGGTGGTGATAGTGGTAGTGGTGGTGGTGGTGGTGGTAATAGTGGTGATGGTGGCGTGTATGTATGTGCGTGTGCGTGTGCGTGTCTGTGTGTGTGTGTGTGTGTGTGTGTGTGTGTGTATGTGTGTGTTTCCCTTCTTTTGATTTTGCTGGTCTGATAGTATTTTTTTCCTGTGTTTTTGTGGTTGTAATTAACCTCCTTAGGTTGAATTTTCCTTTTAGTACCTATAATAGGGCTGGAATTATATATAAATATTGCTTAAATTTGACTTTATCATAGAATATCTTATTTTCTCCATCTATGGTGATTGAGTATTTTGCTGGGTATAGTAGTCCAGACTGGCATCTGCAGTTTTAGACTCTTCAGTACATCTGTTCAGGCCCTTCTGGCTTTTAGAGTCTCTAATGAGACGTCAGGAGTAATTCTCCTGGTTTGCCTTTGTTAATAAAGTTTTTTTTTCCCTTCATGCTTTTAATATTCTTCCTTTGTTCTTATGTTTGGTGCTTTGATTATCATGTGCCAAGGAGAATTTCTTTTTCAGTCCAATCTCTTTGGTGTTCTGTATGCTTCTTGTACCTGTCTAGGCATATTCTTCTTTAGGTTAGGTAGTTTTCCTTCTAAAAACTTGTTTATAATATTTTTGTGCCTTTGAACTTGGTTTATTCTCCTTCCTTTATTCATATTATTCTTAGATTTGATCTTTTTATAGTGTCTCAGAATTCATGGATGTTTTATATTAGGAGTATTTTATATTTAACATTTTCTTTGACTGATATATCCATTTTTTCTGTTACACCTTCAGCATCTGAGATTCTGTCTTCAATTTTTTGTATTCTGTTGGTGAAGTTTACCTCTGTACTTCCTGTTCTAATTCACAAACTTTTCATTTCCAGAATTTCCTCAGTTTGGGTTTTCTTTATTGATTCTATTTCTATTTTCATCTCTTAAATGGTTTGATTTATTTTCTTCCTCTGTTTATTTCTATTTTCCTGGATTTCTTTAAGGAATGCATTTATTTCCTCTTTAAGTACCTCTATTGTCTTCATATGGGCTGTTTTAATCTCTTTTGCTTGTGCTTTGGGTATGTTGGAATAGTCAAGACCTGATGTGATAGAGCTCCTAGACTCTAGTGGAGACATATTGCCTTGGTTGTTATTTAGTGTGTCTTTGTGCTGGTGTCTAGGTAGCTGGGATTGGAATGATTATATGTCTAGGTGCTGATATCTGGTTTTGTCTTTATTGGGTGGCTGTTTTGTTCCTTGGTTTCTGTTTCCTCTCTGGATTTTTGAAGAGTATGATAGCTGTGTGTTTCCCAGTAGGAAATTTTCTGTAGACCTGATAGGTGTGGCCACTGGCAGTTCTAAGCAAAAATGTGTTTCTGGATTTTAGAAACTAACATTTAGGAATGGGGACAGGCTGGGGGTCTGAAGAGGCTCACAGGAGGGAGGAAAGCATAGAGTTTCACCAGGATCTGTTTATTTAATCTCCTTGGAATGTGGGAGAAAGTAAAGAGAGGTCACCCCAGAAGGTCTGCTATAGAGTTGGGATGAGACTGAGGAATTGACTCTGGAGGAGCAGGAGAGGGGAAGATCTACAGCCAGCCTACCTGCTTCCCTGGCAGGACAGTCACTTCATTTTCAACTAGTGGCTCTACGGTTTCCATTTCAGGACTTCTCATTGAATCTTTGGTCCTTTTGGAGCTGATTTTTTTTTTTTTTTTGTAGTAAGAGCTAAGAGTCTAGTTTCATTCTCTTGCATTTATATGCCCAATTTGCCCACAACCCTGTCTTCAATAGATTTTTCTTTCTCCAATGCATACTCTTGGTATTTTTGTATAGAACCAATTGGCAGTGGGTGGGCAGGTTTATTTCTGAGTTTTATATTCTGTTCCATTCAGGTATGCCAATATTATGCTGTTATGATTGCTCGAGTTTTGTATTATGTCTTAAAGTTAGGTATTATGATGCCTCCAGACTTTTCCTCAAGACTGCTTTGTCTCTTGTAGTATTTTGTGATTCCAAATGGAATTTTACAATTTTAAGGACTGACTTATTTTTACTATGTATATTTTGCCTGCATGTATGTATATGTACCACATATGTCCTGGTCCCCACAGAAATTAGCAGAAAGCATCATATGCCCTGAAATTGATGCTTGTGAACCACAATGTGGGTGCTGGGAAGTGAACCTGGAAGCTCTATGAGAAAAACAAAAGCTCTTAATGCTGAGCCATTGCTCCATTCTGAATTTTTAGGATTATTTTTACGATTTCTATGAGGAATGCCTTTGTTATTTTAGAGATTTATTAAATCTGTAGATAAATTTAGGGAATATAGAAATTTGGGGGCATTTCTAAGTTTTATTGTTGACATTCTTTTACTTGTGAACAAGGTATTATGATTATATTTCCCTCCTAACTACCTTATCTTCTGCTTCCCTCACCCACAGCCGGTGACGACATTTTCCCATCTAGTCTGTCCTTCTCCCTGTTGCTCTCCCCCATTCCTCTCCCTCTCTCCTTCTCTCCAATCCTCCATTTCTCTCCAACTGCCCCTCCTTCTCTCCCTCTTCTCTTCCTCTCTCTGTCTCTGCCCCTTTTTCCTACCCTCTCTCCCTCTCCCCCTCTCTGTCATATAAGCCTTCAACAAGTGATCGCAGCTGCTGTGTGCTCACAATTGTAATAGTCACATCACATCCAGAAGATAGAATTTCACTTCACTCTCCCCGTTCCCTGACTCTTACAGTCTTTCCACCCCTGCTTCTGTCATGCTCCCTGAGCCTCAGGTGGGTGATTCAGATGTTCCATCTGAGGCTGAGCACGCAGTATTCTCTTACTTTTAGCACTTTGATGAGTTAGGAGTTTCTACTTTGAATGTTTCCCATTGCTAAACGTGGTTTCCATGACTCTGGCTGAGGGTTGCATCAGCTTATGGGTGTAAACGTGAGTAGAAAGGGGTATAACTACATGTCCATTTATCAAAACGTTAGCAAATTCCTCCATAGGGTTCATGAGCTCACTAACCACAGACTTTTGACCAGGTTTGTAGAACAAGACTTGTATTTTCTACCAGACACACTCCCTGCCCCAGATGCTACCAGGGAGGAGTGGTTGCTTGTCTCTGGAACTATCATGTCATTACCATACCCTGGGCATGTCTTGCTGAAAGTTGGCATTATAATACACAGGGTCCAAGACTGGGTTACACCACTAATGACTTTTCTCCCTCCCAACTTCAGTATCATCTTATGGCAATATGAACATTGGTCAGCAGGGAAGAAACTTCTAATTCACTTCAGCTGGATTTTCCTGTGTCCTATATCCAAAGTGTGTTTTGTCTTCAGTAATAAAGATTTATTTATTCTTGAAGGCGCCAAAAGCACTGGCAACAGTTTGTGCCATTTGGGAACCTGAGGAGGCTTCCTCACTCACAATTTAGAAGGAGCTATCCTACATCTGGTACTGGAATTTTTGGCCCCATGATTTGATGGACTTTTGATTCATTTTTTTCACGCTAAGTCTAGCTAAAAGATGTTAAATTTTTCATCATTGCAAAAAAGCTAGCTTTTTATTTACTTCTACTCTGATACTAATTGTAGTATTCAATTGACTAATTTTGCATTTGGTTTATTCTAGCATTACCAGTTCTTCAAGATTCATCATTAGATTGTTAATTTTTTTACTACTTTTTAATTCAGACATTTAGTGTTAGGAGCTTCCCTCCTACTATTGATTATGCTATATACCATAGGTATGGGTATATTATGTTCCCATTTTTAACTTGTTTCAAGACCTTTAAATTTCCATTTTATTTTCTTTATTGACCAATTGGTCATTCAAGAGCATTTAAAGTTTCTCATGCTCTTGACTTCTAATTTCATTCCATTGTCTAAGAAGATTTATGGCATGGTATTAATTTTTTTAACTTGTTGAGACTTTTTGTGACTTATCAAAGCAATGGTTTAACCTGAAGAATATTCTGAGGAGAAGAACACAGCTATTATTAAATAAATCTGTCCTGATGGACAGCTTAACAGGGATGGTTCTATGCTTTGTGATCTGTACACTGACAAAACCAAGTGTTGAAATTCTCAATGATTACTATATTGGAGTTTTTCTCTCCCTTTACATCTAATAACATTTGCTTAATATGTGAGTGGTTCAGTGCTGTATATCTTATATATTTATTATATATTATAGCTTCTTGTTGATTTGATCATTCTGTCATGATATAATAATCTTTGTCTCCTTCTAATTTTTATTTTTTAGTCTTTCTGATATGAAAATAGATATCCCTGCTCATTTTCATTTCTACTTGACTTTTATGTAGTTTTCTATTTTTTCACATTCAGTGTTATTACCAGTGAATTTCTTATAGACACTATATAATTGGGGTTTTTTTAACCTATTCAATCAGTCTGGATGTTTCAATTGTCAAATTCAATCCATTTACAAGGCTACTGTTAACTGTTAATGGATAGGTAACACCATACTTCTGACATTTTTCTCTTTTCTAATTGTTTTAGATATATTTTTTCTTCCTGTCTTACTAGTTTTTTGTGACTTGATAGCTTTTCTACAGTGATAAGGTTTAATTTTTTCTTTTTCACTTGTATATCTACTTTTATTGATTGGCTTTATACTATTTTATATTTTGTCATGGTTACCATCCTTTCAAATTTACATCTATTTGCTTATCTATTTATTTACTTATTTGAGAGAGAATGTGTGTATAACAGAAAGAGGTTGGCTGGGTATATTATTCTTGAATAGAAGGTTTATTTCTTTCAGTCCTCTGAATGTATTGTAACCTTCTCCCCAGTCCTCCATAGACCCTATTGAAAAATCTGCTAATCTAATAGAGAGTCCATTATATGTGACGTGACATCTACCCCTCCCCCCATCTTTGGCTTTAGAATTCTGTCTTTTGTTTTCAACAGATTGTATGGTGCCCCTGGTCAACTGTTATCTTTGGGTATGGTATACATTAATGCCATGGTGAAGTCAGAAGTGTATAAGTGCCACCTAGCAAACAAAACAAATGTACTCAGGAACACCTGTGCTACCCAGCTATGCCACAGGCCTAAAAAATAGAGGATCTACCATTTGGTTCATTGTTAAGTCAGTCCAGGATGTAATGATAGTGTTGGTGAGTTAAATATACAGTGCGTTCACTGGAGAGATAGAACTGCTTTCTAGTTGACTGCTCAGCCAGTGGAAGGAACTATATGGTGTATCGGACCAGCTAACTATTTAGCAATTTCATTGGTAAGAGAAGTAGTCACACCTGGTGGGATTTCTGGCCAATTCAGTTGTACATGGATTTTATGGGTCAGCAGATATTTGGGGTGGGCAAGAACAAAGCGTTACTGACTTTTGGGCAATGAACAGATATACATAAGCATATAGGACCATCCTTGAGTCAGCTTCATTTATGTGAAAGTCCATATCTTCCCTAGAGTATCAGGAAGCATGCATGCTATGGAGGGTTTTGCACTGTGACAAATAAATATATTCACTTTTACTGTTAGATTGATTGATTCTTAATCTTCAGTAAGCAATTCCTTGAAGCATCATAAATGCTTACCCATTCTGATCTATCTTAGTGTTGCTGTGAAAAAGTACATGACTGAAGCAACTTAAGGGAGAAAAATATTTTTGGCTCCCAGGTTGGAGGAGCAATCTATCACGCTGGGGAAGCATAGCAGAGTGGCTTGGTGGGGATAGAACTATGTGGCAGAACTGCTCATCCCAATCAGATCAATAAGTAAAGAAGAGGCCAAAAACAGCCAGAAATAATATATCTCCATTACACATCCAGTGGCCTCTTTCTCTAGGCTATAGCTCACCTATTGAAGATTCTATGACCTCCAAATATAGCACCATTACCTGGTCACCAAGTGTTCAAACACACAAGCTTGTGAAAAGCATTTTAGACCCAAAGCATAATGTCCCACCCCTTGCCACATTGACTCAGGGCCATTTTGTAAAGCAAACTCTATAGCCTATCTTCAAGAGGCCTCATCAATTTGATATTCCCAATGCTGTTCAAAAGTTCAAAGTCTCTTCTGAGAATCAGAGGAAATCCTTACTTATGAGCCCATATCAAATAAAAAACTAACTTACACACTTAGAACATGCAATGGCAGAGTAAATGTCCCCACTCAAAAAGCAAAAAATGAGAGGTTAGCAAGAAATGATTGAATCAAAGCAACACGTAAATGAGCACAGTAATGCCAACTCCTGTAGTTCCAGGGTAGGTGGCCGCCATCATCTGGCTTCTAACCTACTCCAGCAGCCCTGTGTTACGGACCTTCTGCCTACAGAACACGTGGTCACTTTCCTGGGCTGGTTTCACTCAGTACCTGAAGCAGATGTCCTAAGCTCCTGGCAATCTCAGCATGCTGAGATCTCCACTAGAACATCAGCTTCACAAACAACGACTTCTTGCAGAGAATCTAACACTGTGGGGAAATTACCTGTCTCTACAGATTTTTCTCGAGCCTTGGTGCAATCCCCCGTGACTAATCACTTTCATATTCTGCACACCGACAAGACCAGCACCACTTGAACAAAGCCAACTTTTGTTGCCAAGTCAACATGTAGCATGGCCCCTCTCACCATTCCTGAATTCAGTTGTCTGTATAGCTAAATATGGGAAATACTTCCTTCATGGTCTTTTTCCCACCAGGGCATCGTGGAAGCACTATGGTTTTTTGTTGTTGTTGTTGTTTGTTTGTTTGTTTTTGTTTTTGTTTTTGTTTTTGTTTTTAGGATAGTCTTTTGAATCTGCAACTTTACAGTTGAAAACTTTGATGATGGGGTCTTGACCTCAAGCCTCCTTTTCTGTTGCCTCAACGCAAAATGAAAGGTACTTGATGGTGACAATCTCCTTACATAGTCACTTCGTTTACATTACCTTGTTCACATTTTAATGAATTTCCCTTCACCAAACTTTCAAATTGTTTGTTTCAATATTTCTTCTACACTTTTTGCCCTGCATAAATTTACCTAAAAGCAAAGAGCAATAACTATACAATAGCCTGAAAGTTATGTTGTCTTGAAATTCTCCCTCTCCAAGTAAGTCTATCATAATTTTTAATTGTTTTGCATCTATTTATTTGTGTGTATGTGTGTACACATGCATTCACATGGAGGTTAAAGAACAATGTGTGGGAATCAATTCTCTCCTTCTACCATGTGCATCCTAGAACTCAGTTTGTAGACATGGTGCCAAGTATCTGTACTTGCTGAACAATCCCACCATCCCAGTCTATCACTATTGCTCAGTGTATTTTAGTTCAGCCTCACTCAGACCTTTAGAACACAGACAAAACATAGTCAGATTCTTTGCCAAATGTAACACAATGGTCTCTAGTCCAATTACCAATGGATTCCTTATTTCTGTCTTGCTATGGGAAATGTTCTTGTGCAGTGTAAAGATTTGTCACTCATATTGGTTTAATAAAATGCTGATTGACCAACCAAGAAGTATAGGTGGGGCAACCAGAATAAGAGAATTATGAGAAAAGGAAAGGCAGAGGCAGTCACCAGCCAGACTCAGAGGAAGCAAGATGAGAATGCCTCACTGATAAAAGATACCAAGCCACATGGCTAGTATAGACAAGAATTAGAGGTTAATTTAAGTTGAAAGAGCTAGTTAATAATAATCTTGAGCTAATAGGCCAAACAGTTTGTAATTGTTATAAGCCTCTGTGTGTTTATTTGGGACTGACTGACTGCAGAACCAGGCAGGACAGAAACTCTATTTATACCACCTGAAACCTTGCTATCTGGGCTCTCACTGCCTACATGTCTATGGCATTCAATTTTCTGGACTCCCATCAGAATATCCATTAAGTGCCACACAAAAATTCTAAGGCATCTCTGTCCCACGGACACAAACTCTTTTCATTCCTCCAACAAATTAACCCAAAAAGCCTGTAATGCTTATCTCAGCAACAGCTCCACTTCTTGGTACCAATTTTCTGTATTTAACTTTTTCCTTGCTGTGAAAATATGTATGACAAAAGCCACTTAAAAAGAAAAATGTGGCAGTACCATACTGTTTTATTTATGATAGCTTTATCATTCATCTTGAAATCTGGAAAAGCTACCCCTCCAGTATTCTACTTTTTGCTCAGAATCTTTGTGTATCCAGGGTCGTTTATAGCTTCATATAAATTTTAGGATGGTTCTGTATTTTGATTGGGATTGCATAGACCAATAGAATTGTTTTGGGTAAGCTGGTTATTTTTACAATATTAATTCTACCAATCCATAAACATGGAATGTCTTTCTGTTTTCTAGTGTATTTTTCAATCACATTCTATAGAGATTTAAAGTTTTGATTGTATAACTCTTTTACCTCCCTAGGTAAGTTTATTCCAAGATATTTTGATGATAGGCAATATGAAGTAGGAAATAGAAAAATGGGAGTATCAACTGGAGATGAGGAAGGAAGTCAGTATAGACAGAGAAGGAGGGATGCAGGACAAATACCACCAAAGTATTTGTTTGAAAAAAGCTTCAAGAAATCATACTGTTTTATACTTACCTAAATCATACACAGCACATATTAGCATAGGCAACTTCCCATGGCTAGTGAGGTCATGGACTTTGGAAAAGAGTCTTTTAGTGCCTCTTTGATAGATCAATGTAATTCCTTACTGCTTTCTAAATCTTATCCTTAAACAACAAATAAGCCAGATAAGTGTACCTAGCACACAGAATCAAACAAGTCTTTCTTTGCAGCAAATAGGGACCTTCACAGAAGAATCACAACTAGACACAATGCAGAGATCAACAGATTGTAGGGACCTCAACCACAATAATCACATCTATATCTTAGCTCCTGTGTCTACAGCTGAGGGGACATCACAGAGGAGGGAGGAGAATGACTGTAAAAGCCAGAATACCAGGAAGTCTATGGCAAAAGAGTCTCTCCTAGGAATGGCTTCATAAACAAGTTCAGAGCAATGGGAGTAACAACGGACATGCTAACACAGAAATAGAACATTTCTTGGGGTCCCACTCTCAGCAAAGAACTAGAGGCAACTAATGACTATTGAGAGAAGGATAATTAGCCTCTCCCAGAAGGATAATTAGGCATGAGTCCCAGGATTGGTTGTCTACTGCAGAATGGCCAGCTCTGAATCCACAAATCCACAAACAGAAAAAAAACAGACTCTGCTGGTATTATTTATATTTTTGTGCATACATACATATATATATAACAATAATAGAGAAGATAACAACTTGGGAGTGGGGACAGGTATGGAAGGAGTTGGAAGGAAAGGCTCCTGTGAGGGGCAGATGGAGGAAAGAGCAAAGAAAGTGATGTAGCACTATTTCAATTAAAAATGTATTTTTTAGTTATTTTTTGCCATTCAAAAATTTACACTTCCTCCCCTCCTCCCATTCCCCTCCTGCTCCCGCACTCACCCTCCTCCCATCCTCTCTCTCCTTAAGAGAGGGCAGGGAACCCTGCCCTGTGGGAAGTTCAAGGCCCTCCCCCTTACATCCAGGCCTAGGAAGCTTTGCATCCAAATAGACTAGGGTTTCAAAAAGCCAGTACAGGCAATAGAAACAAGTCCCAGTGCCTTTATCAATGGCTTCTGAGTCCACCCCCATTGTCAGCCACATTCAGAGAGTCGGGTTTGATTGCATGATCATTCAGTCCTCGTCCAACTGGATTTGGTGAGCTCCCATTAGAATAGGCACACTGTCTCAGTGGGCGGACCAACCCCTCACAGTCCAGACTTCCTTGCTCATCTTCTCCCTCCTTCTGCTCTTCAACTGGACCTTGGAGAGACTTGGAGAGAGCTTGGGGGAGTGGGAGGATGGAGATGGAGGAAGGGCGGATATAGGAACAGGGAAGAAGACATCTACATTAAGGGAAACATTTTAGGATTGGCAAGAGACTTGACTCTAGAGGGGATCCCAGGTGTCCACGGGGATGTCCCCAGCTAGGTCCTTGGGCAGCAGAGCAGAGGGTGCCTGAACTGGCCTTGCCCCACTATCACACTGATGATTATCTCGAATATCACCATAAAAATGTATTTTTTAAAAAAAGAAATTGCAAGCAATGTACAAAAAGAGAGAAAATGTTTATGCTGTCTCACAGTTTCAGGTGGAACTGTCATTCATGACAGGGAAGGCAAGGAGGTGTGGCTTAATTGTGCAGTGAGTATATGGCAGAACTCCTCACAGTGTAGCTGGACCAGTAAGCAGAGAACTGACCCAAACCAGCCAGGGATAATCTCCCACCAATGACTCACTCCTAGTGACCCATTTTCTCAGTAAGCCCCACTTATTTATGTTCTTTACCCTCTCAAAACAGCACTACCAGACAAGGGCTAAGTATTTAAACACAAGAACATGTGGGCACCAGTTCACATACAAACGGCACGTGGTTTTTAGTGTTTGTGAGCACCACAGTTATGAAAATCTCAATGGAAATTCACCAGCGTGGGCTGTTACAGCCTTTTGAACCCACAGAAATGTTCATTCAATTTGAAAGGTTGTCATTCTGAGATCATTTTTATACTTCATATTTATTTATTTGGTGGTGATGCCTTTGAGGGATGGAGGGAGAGAGGGAAAGATTCTTCTGAGGAGGAAATAGCCTGTAAGAGAAAGAAGAAAACTTTCTTCCTTTTGTTCATTGTTTCCAGAATGCAAACTGGGCCTGACTCCTTCCCATCGCCATATGTGAATTATAATGATCTATATTTTATTTTTATTTCTTTAGTTCCATTCTTTCTTTGCATCACATGCCTTCCTATTCTGTTGAATATTTAGTGATTGTATTTCACACACACACACACACACACACACACACACACACACCATCTGTGCATCTGTGTATGCCAATAATGGACTATCGTATTTCTTAACCTATTTTCTGTTCGCCATAATAAAAAGAGAGAGAGATTAACATTACAGAGAGAGTAAGTGATGCCAGAAGTGAGGGCTTTTCAGTTGGAAGCCTGTTAATAGACAGTGAAATACCCTGTGCCCCGGGGAAGAAAGGTACTATAAAAACCTATAATTTTGTTGCCACAGTAAGACCAGCTCCACAGTACATAATAAAGCCAGAGACATTGGCTTTCATCTACTTCTTATGATTTCACCATGTCCCCTTGATTTTTACATTAGGTGACAGAATAAAAACTTTGCCGTCCCAGTGCCTGTCTTCCCAATGGGCCTGTGCCTGCACTGATGTATCACTGCTTTCTCGTCTCCCGCAGCAGGGCACTGTGCAGACACTGGAAGGAAGCTCATGCTGGCAACCTGTCAGGAGCCTGGGAGCCCAGCTTGTCATCCAGCCACACAGGGAACCAAGCTGCAGACTTGCTCTGATGCTCCATACAGACTCCGAGCATGGTGTCAGGGCAATTAGGGTCAGCTGGACCCTTCCTGAGTTCAGCTGCCCATGGACACAGAAAGGACACCATAGTCCACTGAGAACCCATTTCTCCCAGATTGTCTCTGTCTTAGGGTGACTCAGATGGACAATTAGGAACTATTAGATCTTTCCTTTTCTAGGAAGTCATTTTCTATCTGCAACTGTCAATCTTCACAAGCCAATTTAGCAAATCTTACAGGCAGACCTCCCAGGCAAAGCTTTTAGAGAAAAGTTACAATGCCATCTCCTCTTTTTTCCTGGAAAGTAACATTTAATTTTTTTATTTTTTTATTGTTTTTATTGAGCTAAATATTTTTCTTCACTCCCCTTCCTTCCTCCCCCTTCCCTTCTACCCTCTCCCATGATCCACCTGCTCCCAATTGACTCAGGAGATCTTGTCTTTTTCTACTTTCCATGTTGATTAGATCCATGTATGTCTCTCTTAGGGTTCTCTTTGTTGTCTAGATTCTCTGGGGTTGAGAATTGTAGGCTGGTTTTTCTTTGCTTTGTGTCTAAAAGCCACTTATGAGTAAGTACATATTAGATTTTATTTCTGGGTCTGCATTACCTCACTCAATATGATGTTTTCTAGATCCATCCATTTGCCTGCAAATTTCAAGATGACATTTTTTCCCACTGTGTAGTACTCCATTGTATAAATGTACCACAATTTCTTTATCCATTCTTCAGTCAAGGGACATTTAAGTTGTTTCCAAGTTCTGGCTATGACAAACAATGCTGCTATGAACATAGTTGAGCACATTTCCTTCTGGTATGATTGTGGTAAGCATACTTTGGGTATATACCCAAAAGTAGTATTGTTGGATCTTGAGATAGATTGTTTCTTAATTTTCTGAGAAATCGCCATACTGATTTCCAAAGTGGCTATACCAGTTTGCACTCCCATCAGCAATGCAAGAGTGTTGCCTTTACCCCACATTCTCTCCAGCATAAGTTGTCATCAGTGTTTTTGATGTTGGCCATTCTTACAGGTGTAAGATGGAATCTTGGAGTTGTTCTGATTTGCATTTCTCTGGTGGCTAAGGATGTTAGCATTTTCTTAAGTATCTTTCAGCCATTTTAGATTCATATGTTGAGAGCTCTCTGTTTAGGTCTGTACCCCATTTTTATTGGATTATTTGTTCTTTTGATGTAAAGTTTCTTGAGTTCTTTGTATAATTTGGAGATCAGACCTCTGTCAGATGTGGGGTTGGTAAAGATCTTTTCCCATTCTGTAGGCTGCCATTTTGTCTTGTTTACTATGTTCTTTGTTTTACAGAAGCTTCTCAGTTTCAGGAGGTCCCATTTATTAATTGCTATTCTCAGTGTCTATGCTACTGGGATTGTATTTAGGAAGTGGTCTCCTGTGCCAATGCATACAAGTGTACTTCACATTTTCTCTTCTATGAGGCCACCTCCGTCTTATCCCTAGAAAGGTATGCAAGGCTCTGGAGAAATATCTTCTGGGATGAGGCAATTTCATTGGTTTCTGTTTAAATGAATAATCAGTTTCCTCCCCTCAAGAAGCCATGGCCTACCTTTGAGTAACTCTTTATATCCACTTATTTAGCAAGTATGTAGGATCCCCTGTTTGGTACCAAGCACCCTGCTAGGAAGTGGGCATGTGAGTGTGAGAAAAGACAGACAGGGCTCAGCTATACAGCTCGTTGAAAACCTCACACAGACATGATAATAATTAAGACCACAGTAGCCACAATACCCAGCAAAAGTACAAAGGAGACACCCTATACGCACACTTGGAAAAGTCACCGACTTCCTTATGGAAGCCATGTCTAAGTAGAACTTGCAAGATTACTCAAAATACAGGATGAGGGGAGCAATGTAGGAAGAGGCAGGGAATGCTCCAGCAAATGAGCCATGAGGGACAGAGGAGGAGCTCTGTGTCTGACTGTAAATACTAGCATCCAGTTTAGCCTTCCAGTGATAAGAGTGGCCATGGAGACCCAGCAGAGTTCAGACATAGGGGTTGGCACTCAAATGGAGTGTATTGGTTTTAGCTTATGGACAGAAGGGTGTCTCTAAGTGCAGCACAGCAGAATGAGTCTTACATTTTAGAAAGAACTCTGAGTTTGGGGTGAGGAGAAAATAAGATGGAAAGTACGTAGAACAAAGTTGAAGCTAAGAACAACATTTGGGAAATTATTAACACCTAAGCCAGTGGTTCTCAACCTTTGGGTAGTGACCCTTTTCGAGTCACATATCAGATATTCTGCATATCACATATTTACATCACAATTCATAACAGTAGCAAAATTACAGTTACAAAGTAGCAATGAAATAATTTTATATTTGGGGGTCACCACAACATGAGAAACTGTGTTTGGGGGGGTTGCAACATCAGGAAGTTTGCGAACCACCGTTAAGCAAAGAATAGCTGTGGTCTGAATCAAGTCAGGACAGTAGAGTTTTGAGAACGCAGGTTATCTTTGGAAATATGTGGGTTAGAACCAAGAGTGATGGTTAACTGAGAGTGAAAGCGAAGTGGGAAGAGGAAAATAGGTGTTTCCACCAGAAGGATGCTGCCAGCGTTTCCTAAGAGAAGAAACAAAAGAGGAGACAGAGGTCCATAGTGTATGCCATTTTTTCCTATTATCACCTTGGTTTAAATACCTATAAAAAGAAAAGGAATAAAGAGACCAGATGGCCCTTCCTGTACTCTGTGCCCATCTTCATCTATAAAGCAGTGGGTACAGGGAGAATGCTTTAAAAGAGAGATGCTGAGATGTGACATTAAACGGTGATTTTTCTCAGGGATGCATCGGAAGTCTGTGATTGGGTCCCTGATTTCTAGTTTAATGCTTCCACCTTCTTACTTGACACCTTTTAAAAAGATGCTCTGGTTTTGCATTATGTGTCAAGTGGTGGTTTGGCATAGGTCCAGAGGCCTCAGAGCTAGAAATACAGTTTAGGTAAGTCAGATGCATCAAAAATATCATGTGGAAGTAGAAAAGCTATGGGGGCCATCTTGCTGTTTTCAGATTGAAGAAGGGAACCGTTGAAGGCTGATACCATAAGCCCTTGGAGGCTCCCTCTGTCTCTCTCTTTGGCTGAGGATCATCTAGTCTCCAGGCCCTACACTGTCACCAGTTCTGGTTTGTCCTCTAGATATGACTGCTTCCCTCTGACCCTCTCCCACTTCTCCTGTTACCCATGTGCCAACCAGATGGGCAGAGACCTCCTTCCGCCATTGCCCGGAAGATACTCCCCCACCTCCAGGTCCTCAGTGCAGGAAGAGGATGCTACCAAACCTTCTAGGACAAGCCTTCTTAGACTCCTTCCACCTATGACACCTTCATCTGGAAAATTTTTATGTGACACTGGAAACATATCTCTAAAATAGGTATACAATTCAAACATTAAATGAAAATAAATTATACATTTACTTTAAAACAGTCACTCAGTATTTGTATATTTTTTACTACATATTAAAAGCAAAATAACATCTGAATAGTGATGGAATGGATGTGTGTGATTATTTCATGTGAAATATTGGGTATTGACTGAGTATTTAATACATAGAACATCATCAATATTGCTCAGAATTGGCTGATATTTTGATGTTAAGATCATCATCACCAAGAATGCCTCTTCCCATAAGTACACTGAGGGTCATTGCAGAAATTATTGTATATTCTGTCTTGATCTCAAACCAAAAATTCACTTAACTTTTTTAATGAAACTCATGTGAGCAAGTCAATTAATTTCTTTTAAAGTAAAAGTCTACTAATGTAATACAACCCCAAGTTATAACAACTGGATATTTAAGCCTTGAGCTATGACAGTAGGAAAATATTGATTTGCCTTCCACAATAAACCATTGCTTTTCTTTGAAGCAAAAAACTTAAGTACAGAAAAGATGCTCTCACTCATTCCATGCAGTAGTGACCATGAGCCCAGTGTTCTAGGAAGCATTCATTGGTATTGCAAGGTGTGATGCGTGAGCCCTGCCAGATACACCTCAGATTCATTATGATTTGATTCTGAGTTAATTTTCAGTTGTCCCACATTAAGAAAACTTCTACAGTTGCCAAATTTGTCTCCTATGAGAACATAACCCAGTTTAAGAAGTTGTGCCCTTGGGCACGGGATCACCTGTTGCCGTCTAAACCAACAAATGGAGGACAACATGTTGTGGAATATTTTGAACACACTGTGACTCTCCAGATTGTCAATAAGTTTATCTTGAATTGGGGGTGGAGCCACTGAAGAGTTGAACAGAATTACTCATAGCCAGCAAGTTGGATAGAGAAGACACACAGGAAGAAAGGGGTAGAGAGTAGAGTTTGGGCTTCCTTTTGGTTCTGGGATGAGGGAACAGACATGTCCTTTGTGATGTCTCTGGCCAAAAAGTAAGTTCAGCTAGCTGTTAGTCTTCCTGAGCTACCAGGTTTTCACTGCAGCCTTTGATTCCTGTGTCTTACTGATAAATGGAACAATAGAGACTTAATTTAAATTACACATTGCAGCTGCGGCAGTGCCAGGGACAGAGAACAAGAAGCTCCGCCAGGCTTCCAATGGCCAGCAGGGCACAGGGCCATGGGACCACAGACAATGATTAGAATATCAGTGGATTCATGTAAGTTGCTAAGATGACAGAAAAACATCAAAATATGATCCACACAAGCATATCACACTGAAGACATGGAAAAATGTCTGTGAGTGTGAAAGGCTCCACAAAGTCTCCCAAGACCTAATTATAATGAACGTAAATATTTATTCTCACCTTTAACCCTTGCAGAAAATGCCCAGGGTGGGCCTGCCTCACCCCACTGCTGAATTCCATATGGTTCGCCCATAATTCTACCATGGATGGCTTAGCCTCACTATCAGGAAATGTTGCCTTTTTTATCCATTACGGAAGATGACCTGACCCTTGCCCCACCCACAACTTCTTTCTCCATTTTCTTCCCTGTAAATTTTTCTCTCAGTTTTCAAATCACAGATTTTTAAGCTCTCCTCCATTTTATTAGATGAATAACAGCAATGATAATGATAACATTTATTGAATGCTTACTATGCTGAAGGGACTGGTGGGTGCTTTCAAGCTCTGTGAGCATCATTTTATGTTAATTTCACAACACTTGGTAGGCAAGGGTGTATTATTCTTATTTCATAGGCAGAACACAAGTTCAGAGAAAATAAGTGGTCCAGAAAGGATTATGAATATCAGAAAAGCTGGGTCTAGAACCAGGGCTCTCTTTCCTAAATCCTTGCTTTTGCACTGTATATAATAACACCTTTATTTTAGAACCTAATCAATTATAATTTATCCCAGAGTTCAGTAAAATCCTGATGTCACTTTTAAGAAAGATTATATGTCTACTGAGAGGCAAACTAGGCCACTTCCCAAAATACATGGAAGAAGAAGAAACTATTTTGAGACACCAGAGGTCTCTAAAAATTTAGTTCTATTGATTCTTTGGCACCACAACTGGTAGGAAAACATTAAGTTTGCAGCAAGAAGTCTTAGAAAAGCTTCTGGCAACTGCCAAAGGCCGAATAAGTTGTAACGTGGCACTGACCTGCATCATTCTGACATCCAAGACTAATCACTTCCTTTCTAATCGCTTTCCTAATCTCAACTGCCACCAACAGAAAGAAATCATAGGTCCTTCCTTCTTCATTAATCTCTACAAAGCATCTTACACTGCGGTCAAAGTCACCAGGTAGGGTCTTCTGTCTGGCATGGTGCCACTAAAACCTTGACTGCAGAGTTTGCCCCTCATGTCCATCTATTCTAAGAAGCATATGGGTCACAGGGGTCTGGAATTTGTCCTGAGGATGCTACAAACTCTGGGCAAGATGCAGACAAAGGGAAGTTCCTGAAGACTGAAGAATGAACAAGAGCAGACAGATGGAAGAGTATGAAGACATCGAAGCCCTTAGATTGCATAATTCCCCATTTTTATAACAAAAAAAGTCAGAATGTTATAAGGTTGTTTAGCTTCAAATAGAAAATGTCACCCTTTAAAAAAGATTATTTCATTTTTAATTATATGTATATGTATGGAGATTGTGCCATGGGCATGCAGGTTCTCACCAAAACTAGAAGAGTGCGTTTAGTCCCCTGGATCTAGATTTATAGGTGGTTGTGAGCCTCCAAAAATGGGGGCTGAAAACAAACTTGCTGATTCATTTGGTTTATTATGGAACTGTGCAGTGCCAGAAAGACCCAAAAGAATTTAAAGGTAAGAGAACTACAGTGAACTTTGGGCTGTATAGAGCATTTTTTAAGTTTAAATACAACCAACCTGATTAACTTTCTGGTAAAACAAAAAACGCATTTCAGAGTATATAACTGAGTCATGTGTCACAAGGAAAAATAAGCTGTAATATTGAAGATAAAATCAAAGGTACTTGGCATTCAGAGAACCATCAAAATATGAAGAATCATGAGAAAAATAAAATATGGCGCCAAATTCGAAGGCGTATATCTCAAAATGGTAGATGGATAAGAAAACAGGATCAACAGAAAATAATTTTAACAAGTATACTATACTCTTTGATACAAAGGAAAAATACTTGAATCAAAGACAGGGGATATCATTAGAGAATCTATTTATTTTGAAAAACTGATAATTCTAGATCTGAAAAGTTTGATACCTGAAATGAGAAAGTCACAGGATGTAGAGATGACAAACAGAAAACTTAAAGACAGGCGAACATAAATATACACTCTGGAAATTGAGAGAAAAGGTGATCTAGCCTTTAAAGCAAAGACACAATAGCAGAAAATCTAACATATGTATAAATTTGATAGCAGAGCAAAGGGAGAAGAACAAAAAAATAAATATATTTAGACTTTAAGGATAAAAATGTTCCCTAGTTTGATGATAAACATAAGATTACATGATCAAGAATAACAAAAAGTAGAAATAATTACTAATACAATCATAAGCATGCAGAAACATTAAAACAGCACATCACATACAGGTGAACAGCGACAATGAAGAAGGATAACCATAGATTTCTTGCTGAAAATCTTAGAAACTAGAAGAAAAGAATGGAAAAGAAAAGAAATATTAATGATAAGGTAAAGTAGCTCTCCTCTATAAACCCAGTATTTAAAAGGCTAAAGCTGAAAAGTCTTCAGGAGTTAAAGGCCAACCTTATCTAAGCGTGAGACCTTTTCTCAAAACAAGGCTAAACATTGGAACCCCAGTCCTTATCATACTATAAGACCCTGTAGGGGGCCCATCTGATCTCTAGGTCGAGAGGCCACAACCAGCTGATCCCCAGCATCACAATACCTATTACCAAGTACAGACTACAGAGTAGCTGCCCACTCCCAGATTAGATCCCCAGGTTAAAAGCTAGACCTCAATTGATTAAAACCCAACAACCATTGCAAGCATAAGTAAGACTCCTCAGACTACCTGTTCACTTCCTAGGTCAAAGATAATATCCCCACTGACACCCATGCCTCCACAGAATCCCCCAAATATCTCTGTCTACTCCCTAGGTCAGAAACTATAATTCAGATAGTTGCTCTCCAACATTCCAACATCTACTACCATGGGATCCAACAGTGTCTTCCTACTCCCCATGTCACAGATAGCACCCAAACAGATCACCAGATAACACCCAAATAGACCCCCAGGACCATCATCTTCATCACTACAGGACTCTGTGAAATATACACCAGAACAGAGATCACAACCCACCAATGTCAGCACCCTACCACTCCCCAGGCCAACATGCATAGATGTTTACTTGTTGGGTTAGATGCTAGTATACTTCGTAGATAAGCAATAATCATTGCATCTACCTTACCCATGAATCATTGAGCATCCCCATAACTGAACTTCAAACATCTCTTAATCAATATAAAACTTGATAGACCAAGATAACCACAAGCATAAATCCCAAAGTACACTTCATGCAGATTGACCAGATAGTAATACTGAAACCTGAATAAACAAACTAGTTTCAATTGCACAAGTCCCAACATTTAAAAAAAAAAGAATATGAAAAACTAAAACAATATGTCTTCATCAAAAAAAAATATCAAGCCCACAGTAATGGTAGCTATTGAGAGGAACCTAAGCAAAACTCAAAGAACTCAAAAGATCATTTATAAATATTTCAAAGAATTCAAATAGGACACAAATAAACTCCTGAATGAAATTAAAGAGGACAGGAATACATTTCTGGATGAATTCCAAGAAAACACAGACAAACATATGAATGAAATAAGGAAGTCAATTATGGAAATGAAAATATAATTCAGTAAGAAGACAGAAATACCAAAGAAAACCCAAATAAAAATTATGCTGTTGATCAAAATCTCAATAAGTCAAATAAAAAGCTCAGTTGAAATTTCTACCAACAGAATGGATTATGTAGAACATAAACTATAACAGCTTTAAACAAAGAAGAATTAAAGAACTCAGTCAAAGAAAAATAGTAAAAACAAATATTTTAAATGCATGAATAGAGTGTTCAAGATCTTTATGACATCATGAAAAGAATAAACAAAGAAGATGGCATAGAAAATATTTTTAATGGAGTCTTTAAAAAGTTCCTAAACCTGACAAAAGAGATGTACAAGTGCAAGAGACATACATAATACCAAATAGACAGAAATAAAACTTCCCACATTATAACACTAAATATACATGATAAAGAATGCATATTTAAAGCTTCAAGAAAGAAGGACTAAGAAACATATAAAAGGAGATCCATCAGAATAGCAGCATATTTTTCAAAGGAAACTTCAAAAGTCACAAGGCCTTAATGAGATGTATCTCAACTTCTGAAGGAAAACTAACTACTATAATTGAAGGGGATGTAAGAACTTTCCATAATAAAAATAAACTAAAAGGATATATGACCAAAAAGCTAAACCTACAGTGTAACATGAGGGGCGACTTGGGGTTTCTGTCCCACCCGGTACCCCACAGCCAGCAAGTTCCAAAGAAAATCACATGGAGTCTACATTAGGTTATAAACTGATTGGCCCATTAGGTCAGGCTTCTTATTAGTCCTTGTAACTTATATTAATCCATTATCATTATCTATGTTAGCCATAATGGCTCAGTACCTTTTCCAGCAGGGGCAGCTTACATGTTGCTTCTTCAGTGATCTGGGCAGGAATGGCAGAGGGAGCTTCCTGCTTCCCAGAACACTCCCAGTCTCTTTGCTCCACCCCTACTTCCTGTCTGGCTTTCCCGCCTATACTGCCTGCCTGGCCAATCAGCGTTTTGTTAAAATATGATTGACAGAATACAGACAATTCTCCCACACCACTACAGAAGATACAGGAATGAATAAGCCAGAATGAAGAGAAGTAAAAACATAACCAAGGTGTTACATGGAATAAAAATGATGCTAGAAAAGTTGTTAAAGACGAACTAAGAAAACAATATAAAATCAATGAAATGACAGAATTAATACACATTTTCCATAATAAATTTGAATATTAATGACCTTAACTCCCCAATAAAAAGACATAGATGAGAAAATTGGGATTGAAAACAAGATCCAACATTTTTCTACCCAAACACACACACACACACACACACACACACAAACATACTTTACCTTCCAATATATGAAAAAAACAAGACAGAAGAAATGAACAAGTCACTTCACAGTAATCAAGAGAACAATTCATCAAAGAGGACATGACAATTGTAAACACACTAACTATACATAAATGCATCCAATTTTATAAAACAAATACTACTAGATGCAAAGTCACATATTGACCCCAACATAAGAGTGGGTCACATCAGAAATCTACTCTCATTCATATACAAAATGTCTAAACAAAAAGTAAATAGCAGAAAAACACTGGAATTAATTGCTATCATAGATCACATAGACCCAACAGATAACAACAGAATATCCCAATGCCCCAAATGCTACAATGGTACAATAGAATAACCCCAAATGCTATAAATTATGCATTATTCAAAATAGCCCATGAAACTTGCTATAAAAGAGGTTATATATCAAGACATAAAACAAGTAACAACAAATACAAAAAAAATAAAATAATCCCTAAATTTTTTTTCTGACTTCAAGAATAATAGTTAAAATAAACAAGAGAGACTAAAGAATATATTCAAACTCGTAGTTTAGCCAATACGTAATTAAATAATGAATGTGTCATTGAAGAAATCCAGGAGGGGCTGGAGCAGTGGCTCAGCAGTAAAAGAGCACTGACTGCTCTTCCAGAGGACCTGGGTTCAGTTCCTAGCACTCACATGATAACTCACAACTGTCGATACCTCCAGTTCCAGGGTATCCAATACCTTCTTCTGGCATCTTTGGACAATGAACACCTGTGGTGCACAGACATATGCAAGCAAAACACACATATGCATAAAATAAAAATAAATCTCAAAAATAAAGAAAAATTAACAAGGAAATAAAAATTTCTACAATTGAATGAAAATAAAAATATAACACAACGAACTCTATGAAAACAAAAAAGGTTATCCCTGAGAGAAAAGCTTATAAATTTTAGATCTAAGAGCCTACATTTTTAAAGAATAGGCAGAGTGAATTGCCATAAATAACAATAATAATGCAGCTTAAAGTTCTGAAGAAAGAGTAACAAACCAAACCTGAAAAAAGTAGACAGGAAGAAATAATTGAGATCAGAGAAGAAATTAATAAAATAGACATTTTTAAAAAGAGAAAACAAATAGTTGATTCTTTGAAAAGATAAATAAGATTGAGAAACCAACAAACCTTTAGCTAAATTAACAAAAAGAAGAGAACAAAATAAATTAACATAATAAAAAGCCAAAAGGAGACATTACAACAGATATCAATGAAATTCAAAAAGCAATTTAAAAGCCAGTATTCTCCTAAGTTGAACAAAACTTAAAAAGTGCAAACTTTTATGTGCATATGGCCTACCAACATTAAGCTAAGATGAGATAAATAATTTAAACAGAATGATAACAAGCAATGAGATTGAAGCAGCAATTAAAAAAATGCTGACTAAAAAAGTGCAGGTCCAGATGGATTCACTGCAGAATCTAACAGATCTTTTAAAAAGACCTAAAAACGATGCTCCAAAATTAGTCCATAAAATACACAATGAAGTAACAGTTCCAAATTCTATTTGTGAAATCAGTATTTCACTAATATCAAAATCAGATAAAGACACACACTTACATGCCTACATGCACAAAAAATTCTATCAACCATTCTTCCTGATTCACAGAGATGTAAACATTCTCAGCAAAATTCAAATTAAGTATAAGAACATATGGAAAAGTTACTCCCCATGACCAAGCTGGCTTTATTGCAGAGATATAAGCATGGTTCAACTTGTGCTAACTGATTATATCATTTCAATAGATACAGAAAAGGCCTTTTACAAAAAACCAACATCCCTTCATGGTAAGAACCCCATAGAGAGCAAACATGGAGGGAACATGTTTCAACACAATAAAGGCAATATATGATAAACCTATAGCCAACATCAAAATAGAGAAAACTTCAAAGCATTTTCATTAAAAACAGGAGCATGACACCCTTCTAATTCCATTCAATATAAAACTTGCTACAACAATAGACAGGAAAATGAAGTATATGAAAAAGAGAATTACAGATGAATCTCACTCATGAACATTGATGCAAAAATACTAAATAAAATACTGGCAAATCGAATCCAAGAACACATCAGAACCATCATCCACCATGATCAAGTTGTCTTTATCCCAGAGATGCAGGGATGGTTCAACATACAAAAATCTGTCAATGAAATCCATCATATAAACAAACTGGAAAAAAAACACATGATCATCTCGTTAGATGGCGAAAAAGCTTTCAACAAAATGCAACATCCCTTTATGATAAAGGTCATGGAGAGAGCAGAGGTACGAGGAACATACCTAAACATAATAATGGCAATATACGGCAAGCCAACATCAAACTAAATGGAGAGAAATTCACAGCAATCCCACTAAAGTCAGGAACAAGACAAGGTTGTCCACTCTCTCCATATCTGTTCAACATAGTTCTTGAGGTCCTAGCTAGATCAATAAAACAACAAAAACAGATCAAATAGATACAAATCAGAAAAGAAGTCAACTCTCATTATTTGCTGATGATATGATAGTTTACATAAGCGACCCCAAAAATTCTACCAAAGAACTTCTACAACTCATAAACATTTTCAGTAATGTAGCAGGATACAAGACTAACTAAAAAAAAAAAAAATCAGTAGTCCTTCTGTACACAGAGGATGAATGGGCCGAGAAAGAAATCAGAGAAACATCATCCTTCACAATAGCCACAAACAGTATAAAATATTTCAGAGTAACTCTAACCAAACAATTGGAAGACAATAAAAAAATGGAGTACAGACCTAAACAGAGAACTCTCAACAGAGGAATCTAAAATGGCTGAAAGACAATTAAGGAAATGTTCAACATCCTTAGTCATCAGAGAAATGCAAATAAAAATAACTCTGAGATTCCATTCTACATCTACAAGAATGACCAAGATCAAAAACACTAATGACAACTTATGTTGGAGAGGTTGTGTGGAAAAGGGAACACTCCTGCATTGCTGGTGGGAATGCAAGCTGGCACAACCCCTTTGGATGCCAGTGTGGTGATTTCTCAGAAAATTAGGAAATAACCTTCCTCAATACCAAGTAATATCACTTTTGGGTATATATCCAAAGGATGCTCAACTGAGCCACAAGGACATGTGCTTGACTATGTTCATAGCAGCACTGTTTGTCGTTGCCAGAAACTGGAAGTAATCTAAATGCCCCTCAACTGAAGAAAGGATAAGGAAAATGTGGTACATTTACACAATGGACTACATCACAGCAGAAAAAAATAATGACATCTTAAAATTTGCAGGAAAATGGATGGATCTAGAAAACATCATATTGAGTGAGATAACCCAGATCCAGAAAGACCATTATCATATGTACTCACTCATAAGTGTTTTTTAAACATAAAGCAAAGAAAACCAGCCTACAAATCACAATCCCAAAGAACCTTGACAACAATGAGGACACTAAGAGAGACGTACATAGATCTAATCTACATGGGAAGTAGTAAAAAACAAGATCTCCTGAGTAAACTGGAAGCATGGGGACCATGGGAGAGGGTAGAAGAGGATGGGAGAAGAAGAGAGGGGAGCAGAGAAAAAATGTAGAGCTCAATAAAATCAATAAAAAAACAAACAAGAAAGAAAAGGAAGTAAATGGAATATAAATAGGAAAGAAAATCAAAATATCCTTCTTTGTAGATGATATGATTTACATGAGACCTTAAAGACGCCACTAAAAGCTCCAGTTGACAGACATGTTCAGTAAAGTGGCAGGATAGAAAATTAACATATAAAATCAGTAGGTTTTCCATAGACATTATGTAAATATTCCTATTTACTGTAGTCTTAAAATAAATAACTATTTTTAAATAACTTGGAAAAATAAAAAGGAATAAAAAATACTGCTACAAAGAAAACTTTAATATACTACAGAGAGTGTGAAAAGTCTAAACACTAAGAGCTAGAAAGACTTCCTGTGCTCACGGATGAGAAAAATATTATGAAAATGTCCATCCTACCAAAAGCAATCTACAGTTTCAATCAAAATTCTTTCCTGTTCCTCACAGAAACATAAAAAAGGTTGATCTTAAAATTCACATGCACACACACACACAAATAAAATTACCAAAAGTCAAAGCAATCCAAAGCAAAAATAGTAATGCTGGAGGCATTATCTAATTTCATAGTAACAAAAACAGCCTAACGTTGACACAAAAACAGACACGCATGTCAATGGAATCAGTCTGAATGTTCAACAGGTTGAGAAATCATAAAAAATGTGGTATATACACACAAAGAAATTTTATTGATGTACAGAAAATGAAGCTACAAAATTTGCAGAAATATAGATGTAATTAGACAATATTGTACTGAGGGAGGTGATCCAAGCCCAGAAAGGCAAACAGCATATATGCTCTCTCAAACACAAATCCTAGCTTCAAATTATTCAATTTCTTTTTTTAAGTAGGAATGGGGATTCATAGCGGCCAGGGGAACCATGGGGAAAAGGTGAAGAAGACTTAAAGGTGATAGCAAAATATATGTGATATGAAAGTAGGAAAAAGTTTCCTAAGAATGTTTAAACTGGAATGACGGAAGGGGAGTAAGAAAAAGTAGGGAGGAATAATTACCAAAAACTACGGATGTTATAAAACAACATGGAAACCAACTACCTTGTGAGCTTACTAAACATATAATTTATTTAAAAAACATAAAAAAGACTTTGAATGGAATTACACTGCATAAATAGATAATGATGCTCCAAGGAGTCAAATAATATGTAAGAAAAATCCTACTCTCATGTTTAAGAAGGTGTCTATCTCCCTTGCATCATTGGTCATGGAGTCATTGAGTCAGAAGTCTCCAAAGCAGTACAAGCTACTGTCATCACTATTGGCTATCCTCAAGACGTATGTGATAAGACTCAACTGCTGAAAGCACTACACGCTTTGGTGTAGGACACAGTGAAATCAAGTTGGAACTAAACTACACACTTCCTATCTGTAGGCTAGTGTTCACAACAACAGACACACTATCTAGGCTGCTGGAGAAGAAAAGTTATCAACAGTTTAATAGCCATGAATGATGCCTGTTACAATAGTGAACTACTGGGAAGACACACTCACTAGTGTAATAGTGGCATGAATGTTATACACGGCGAAGCATGTTCTGACTGTAATTGAGGCCAACTCCTTAAGAGGGAATTCGTGTCTGGTACTATAAATCTGCTCAGAAGTTCATGGTTGAAAAGATCCCAGATTCTGTGAGGGAAATCTGTAATTGTCTAGGTAAGTGAATATATTACCAAAATCCTGTATAAATGCTTATGTATCCATAGACAAGAATAGCTTTCAGCCTTGGTCAGAGACGTTTCTTTTTGCAATGGACAGGAGTTAATGCAGGGACTCACAACTGGTCTAGGTCCTAAGAATAAATTAAATAAATAACAAGTGTTCAGGCCCTAAATAGGACATCTCTATCATCCTCTCCAAGACCCAGGAAACACTGCAGAAGAGGGGGAGCTGGAGAATGGGAAAGGTGCTGTGAAATGCTGTCTTCTGAACATATTAACATAGCCCTGCTACTGTGAACCCATAGCAGCTACGCTTACCTGCACAAGACTAGTACCAGACTGGGCCCATCAACACTCTATCATAAATGGTGAAGTGACTCAATCCCACTCTCCCTTGTTAGTGTGTTGACAGGGAAAAGGGAGTCATTTTCTTTAGTGGTGTAACTACTGGTACATTGCCCAAACTCTGGTATACAGACCCACAGACAAGCAACTCCAAACTCCAATTAAATTCAGTGGGTCACTTGAAAAGTCATAAAAAGTCATAAGAGAGGGGCAAGTTGAAGAGAAGGAGTTCTACAGGAGAGAGTACAAGAGATTAATAGAGGGGGAATCTGTTCACAAATATTATATACAAGTATGAAGCTGTCAAAAACAGAATCAAAACTCACTTCTTTAAAGGTGAAAATTTTGGTTTGGTTTGGTATTTTGAGACCGGGTTTCTCTATGTAGCCCTGGCTGCCCTAGAACTCTTGCTGAAGACCAAGCTGGCCTTGGACTCACAGAGATCCACCTTCCTCTGCCTCCCAAGTACTGTGATTAAAGCCTAATTCCTAAGTGGATTTATACAGCAATCAACAAATGCCTCTTACAGTAAAATAAGATACTGCTAAGTAGAGGGACAGATTTTATAGGAAACATGAAGGTCACTGAACATTGTAGGTATCTACATAAATATAAATATAGTTTTCCTTTTCAATTTTTATAAAATGGATCTTTCTATTTAAAGAAATTGCATCATTAGGTTCGTACAGATTTTTTACAATATGACAGCAATAGTGACAAGGGCTACTTGGGGGAAGGACGAGAAATGAAGATACAGAGGTTTCTGTATTTTTTTCATGAAGTTACATACTGTCCCCAAAGTTGGGCCTGATGGCAGCAGGGAGCTCTTAACAGAGCAAAGCTGGTCACTTCACAGAAGGAAAGAAAGCAAAGGGGAGGAAGGAAATGGGGTCACAATAGCCCCTTCAAGGACCCACTCTCAGTGGCCTAACTTCCCTCTCCCAGACCCCACCACCTAGCGCTTCTACATCCTCACATACTGACACAGGATGGGGAGATCAAGCCTTCACTGTGTGCCTTTGGAGGACGTTCAGGATCTAACTGGAAGCACCCAGCCAAGACGATACATCAATTAGTCACAACCTCCAAACCCAAGAGCAGTGGCTGCCACTTAGAACTTGTCAATAAACTTTTGACAGGAGCGTGTGGACATCATAAAACCCAACTGTAAGGAGATAACGTGACCTTAGAATTCCTCTAGGCTGGAATTCCCAGGGCTCAGGGGCCCACACTGTATCTCCACAGCATCTCTAAGGGTGGAGTCTGAGGAATGGTTTGTTTAACAAGCATTCAAGGCTCACATCCTTGACTCTCACTGTCCTCTAACCACTATGAGTAGTTTCAGTGTAGGCGGTACACACTCTGAAAACCTCAGACACAGTATAAGAACCCTTTGTGCAGCCTTCCCGGCAGCGGCTTCCAGGTGTCTAAGGACTGCATGTTGGCTGTCTACCCAGGCCACCCGCTTGGTTTTTACCAGCCTGCTCAAAAGCTTCTCCTTAGGTGAGGTCCAAACAGCACTTCGTGAGATTGCTAGCTGTGCCTATCAGCCCTCTTTTGTGGATCTCAGTGTATGTTAGGAGTGATGGACACAGCAACAAACCTCTGCCAGGGGATCTTAGTGATGGGGGACGGCTCAGAAGACACAGCGCATGTGGCATCACTTCTTCACCTGTAACAGGGCCTAATGTGAATCAGTCATTGCTGAATGTGCCAGGATCCCTCACGTGAGTGGAAACAGAAAAAGAAAGCAAGTTGGATGAAAATAATGCTCCAGTGTTTCTGCCTGAGCTAGCACAAGCTGGTCCACAGCCCTGTTTGGCGCTCGTAAGGAATTTATTAGGTAATGGACTAATTTATTCACTAACTATCGATTACATACTTTCTTTACCAGGCACTGTACTGGGTGCTGAGGAACGAGTGATAAACAAAATTAACATAATCTCCGTCTTCACGGGCTTAAAATCTAATGAGGCCAGTATCCCAAATCAGTAATGGAAAAAATAAGTGCTATAGAAGAAGGTTAAAAAATAAACAAGGTCTGGTTGTGTACAGAATAGCAAAGCAGGGCTTGGTATTCAGGGGACGTGCTCTAGGAAGAAGATCCAAGGAGACACGGATGTTCTCTGAGTGCTGCAGGCTCAGAGACAGCAGGTGCAAAGACTCAGAAGCAGTAAAAAGCTTTCTACACATAAACATCTGAAAGGGAGCCCGGGCGAGGCAAGCGTGCAGAGGGAACTGTGGTTTAAGATGAGCTGGCAGAGGTAAACAGGACCCCACCGCCCTGGGAAGTATCTGGGTGGGAAATCACTACAGAAAGTGGAGCAATGCCGTTTCTATGTAAAGGGATGACTCCTCTCTAAACTGGAAAAGAAATTTTAAAAAGGCCTGAACTGTAAGCGGATCACTTAAGGGGGAACTGTTCAAATGACAAATATTGGGGCTATCCAGGGAGAAACAAATGATATGTAAGTAGATAGCTAGATATTTGAGGGGGAATTTATTCAGGTAATTGTTTCATTATAGATACATGAGAAGTCCCACCACAGCCCCTGCAGACTGAAGACCCAGGAATGGCAGGAACATGACCCAGTTCAAGTCCAAAAACCTCAGAACCAGTAAAACCAGTGATCCACTCCTCAGTCTGAGGCCACAATCCTCAGAACGAAGATTCTGCTAGCTAATCCGTGGAATCCAAAAGCCAGATAGCCTGTGAGACTGAAGCTAGTGGGAGGAGAGACCACCTCAGCTCCAGGGCAGGGGAAGGGAAATGCATCTTCCCTCTGTGTTTTTCCTCTGCCTGAACCCTACCTTGTACCTGGTAGGGTTCACACACTCAGTCCACCGACAGACACAGCAACCTCCTCTGCAGACAGAGCAACGCTATAGTCATTCCCTGTATATCCTTAGTCTGTCAAGTTGGTGTTGAAAATTAACTAGAACAAGGGGAGGCAGTGGAAGAACTTGAGAAAAGCAAATGGGTTCCAACTATACTCAGGGGTTTAAATGGTTATAGTTCATGAAGAAAAGGACCATGTGTGTTTGACTTAGCAGTGTTCGGCTCCCAGCAGAGTCTCATATGTAAACATGACTACAGTTGAACATCACTCTTCCCAGATCTCATATTTGTGAATCCACTCATTGAATTTATGTGCAGCCACCAAAATCAATGCTTCCGGCACATTTGCCTTCATTTGCAGACCTACACATGCAGATAGGTAAACACCTTGAGAGGCGGACAGTCACAGCTGAGACAAACAGGATCCTGCTCTGATGTCTTTTTCAGTTGTCACATCGTAGCTTGGTGTCCTTTCTGAGGACTCTCCAGGGCCGCCTTTCTCATATTTGTGTGACTTTGCATGTGTGCACGCCTACCGCTTTAAAATGGTCCAGGTGTAAAGTTGAGACACTGTCTAGTATTGGAAAACACAAGGTTGCGATTGGCCTTACAGGGAAAACGCAAGTGTTAGATAAGATCCATTCAGACACGAGCTGTCGTGCTGTTGACTGTGAGGTCAATGTGGATGACTCAACGACACTCCTTAAAGAAAGAGGCCTTTAAACAGAAACACACATAAAATGTATTGATTATTTAACAATGACAACAACAAAAATGTTGTGAACAGGAGCTTGTTGGAACCTAACCTGCATTTTCCCTTGAAGCAATGGTTCAGTATTCACTAAATCAGAGGTCCCAGAAACTTTATAGCATATAGTCACCACAAACAAGGAGAAGCAGCCAGCGCTAACTGTTAATTGAAAGAAATGAATGAATCAGTGTGACAGGTAGGACAGGATTTGTTAATGAACTGAGGGCCAAAGGCTTGAGCAACTGTCTTAATTGTAGCCTCATTTGAGAAGGTAGGGTATTCTGGGAAACGGACAAGTTTGGAAGGAAAATGGGAAGTACAATTTTCGCTTTTCTTTGGAGATGCCCCAAGTAGAAATGTCGAGAAGTCAGTTAGCTATTTAAGTCTAACTCTCAAAGGAGACTTCTGGACCAGAATCACAAATGTATAAACCATCAAGATACAGATGTCACCTAAAGCCCCAGGGATTGTGGGGATAATGTAGGAAAAATGACCTCGGAAGCAGACTGGGAGAGACACGGGAGATCCAGAACTATAGCGGTTAATGTTTTTCGTTTGGTTGGTTTTGTTTTGGTTTTGCTTTTTGAGACAGGGCTTATGTATAGGCCTGGCTGTCCTAAAACTCACCCCATAGACCAAACTGACTTCAATCTCAAACATTCACCTGCCTTTGCCTCTTGAGTGCTGGAATTAAAGATGCACACCACCTCCACCAAACTTGTTATGGTTAACCTTAATCATCAAATTGATTGGATCCGTATTCACACAAGATGGGTCTGTGAGGGTATTTCCAGAAAGGATCAACTGAGGAGAGAAGAGCCTTCCTCAGAACGGGCATAATTTTCCAGCAGTGACCCAGGGGGTCTAGGGGACAGAGGTCCTGGGAAAAAGCAGTGCTCCCCACCAGCCTTCACTTCTTGCTGGTAAGCCCCTCTATCTTATTGCTGCTTCTACTGTGGCTGCCACCCTTTGCCCCCGCCACCACACAGCTTCTTCTGGTTTCCAGGACAGACTAAAGACCAGCAGCTCTCCAAGGATGGAGAGTTATGGTTCTCAACCACCCTAGTCCTGCATCTGGTTAGTACAGTCCCCATGTTGTCGTGACACCCAACCATAAAGTTATTTTTGTTGCTAGTCCCTAACTGTAATTTTGCTACAGTTGTGAATTGTAATGGAAATATCTGTGTTTTCTGATGGTCTCAGGAGACCCCTTTGAAAGGATCTTTCAACCCCAATGGGGTCGCGACCCAGAGGTTGAGAACCACTTTACTCTCAGCACGAGACTGGGTCTGCTGAGGCTTTTAGTCTTGTGAACCAAGTAGTAATCTAGTTCTTAGCCTCCCCAGCACACAAATGGAATCATTGGACCCAACCCCTATCACATAAACCAACCTAAGAAAGCCCTTTTGTAGTATATATTTACCCTATCATTTACATTTCTTTATAGAACCGCAACACATGGTGATAAGCCCTGGAACATACCTACACTCAAGGGCCAGTGCTGGAGGAGGAGACCCATGGTAGCAGCAAGGGGGAAAGGATTACCAGTCAATGCAGTGTGCCACAGAAGCCAAAGACTCTAAAATCTACAGCCGGCACGGGAAATGCAGCTGGGAGACTGATAAAAATGGAGGTTCAGAATTGCCATTGGACGGCACAACGATGCTGTCAATAAACTTGAGCTACCTTCAGCACAAAGGAAAGAACTGAAGAATGAGTTAAAGAGCCAGAACATTAAAACCCCAATTCGACAAACTGTGAGCAAAGTTTTATGTTGAGTTGAGGCATTCGCCAGATGGGGGAACGGGACCGAGACAGAGTTCTGTTTCCGTCCGGCTTTGACCTAGCAAATACTAGAACGTGTTCAAACTGCCGGAAGTAACACAGGAAGGGAGAGACTGACGGCACTGAAGAGAGGAGAGCATGGATGACTGTGGTAGGGAAGCATGGGATCCTGGAAGCATTTGGAGGAGTGAGTTTCTGTTAGAGAAAACATGACTGCATTCGCTCCTGAATGCATGCACCCCTCACCCGCACCCTGACATGGACATCTCTAGAATCAACACCACACACTAAGGATAGGGTTTCAAACATATGCTTCTACCATCTTGATTTTTTTTTTACCTGAAATTCCAACAGATCACTAATTTTCACGACTACTTGTAGTCTCCCTAAATTTGCATCTTTTCCCCCCATTTTTCAATCTTCACCTTTGCACTTGGTTTTCTATGAAGTTGCTGGGTTGAGTTTCTTCTGAGACTCTTTCTGACTTGTGGATCTTTCTTGAGACTTATCTTCTGTTCCCTTCTCCTGGCTTCTAAAGATTGAAGTCATGTCCTTTTTCCACCAGAGGCACTGCCTGGAGGCAAGAAGAAATTAATCCAAGACAGCTGCCTACCTCCTGCCTCATTGCCACCTGATGGGCCAAGTCCCTAGGTACCCAGTGCACACAGTTGATGTGCAGCTCTGCTGATGTCAGAGATGGAGATTGTGTAAGGAGCTTATTTCTGGCAACGTCATTCTCATCTGTTTTCATCAGTATTCAGAATTCACTCAAAACATGACTTCAGTGACAAAATAAAGTTTTGTAGAGCCCAAAGCTCCTCATTTACACTCCTGACCTACGATGCAGTAATGACTCCCATGGGCCTACCATATAATCCGTTAGCCACCTTAAACACACAATCACATTTATTCAAACACTCCTGTGGGGTAAGCAGCATCCCCATTTTATGGGTTTGAAAGCTAAGGCTCAGAAATAAATTAGGAATCCCAGATTTGGACTCATTAAACTGAAAGTGCTATAATCTTCCTACTTTTGCTGGTCTATAAAATGGGTCCTTGACATACTATTTTTAGTTGCTAGTATATTTCATGTGAGGTCTAGCTCCCCAGATCTGTAGAAATGATCTTGGAAAACTCAGTATCATTTCATATGAACTTATATCTCCATCTAACATTTCTTAGGGTAACTATTACTATGATGAAATACCATGACCATAAAAGCAAGGTAGGGAGGAGATGGTTTCTTTGACTTACATGTCCATATTCATAGTCTATCACTGGAAGAAATCAGGACAGGAACTCAAACAAGGTGGGAGCCTGGAGGGAGGAACTGATGCAGAGGGCATGGAAGGGTGCACTAGCTTGCTCATCATGGCTGTTCAGCATGCTTTCATACAGAATCCAGGGCAACCAGCTCAGGGATGATACCCCCTACAATGGGATGTTCCCAGATCAACCACTGAATAAGAAAATGCTCTCCAGTCTTGTCTAAGCCAGGTCTTATAGGGTCATTTTCTCAACTGAGGCTCCCTCCTGTCTGATGACTGTAGTCTATGTCAAGCTGACATAAAAACCAGCCAGCACGAAACCACATTCCTAACATAGCAACCTGTGAAGGTCAGGGCTATGCCTCCCTTTCCTATACAATGAATTCTCACTACATGATTCAGTCTAAGTAATAAGAATAAGAGGAAAGGATTTTTTTTAAGTGTTGGCAAATTTTTTGGCAGGCTGTGAAAACTGATACTGCCTGGGAGACCTACTCAGTGGGAAGGAAATGAGCTTCAGAGAAGGGAAGAATGGCAGGATGGATGGAAAGGGGGCCGCTGTGGATTCAAAAGCCCCTGGTCACCTTGCACGCAAGGCATCAAGAGGTGTGTCCCACTGTTTTAGAAGCTTGAGAGCTACAGCCCCTGAGGCTCAGCTAAAGAAGAAAAATCGCTTTCTGCAAAAGAGAAGCAGAGGGAACGTCTAGAGAGAAAAGGACTCTGAGGGGAAGTGGGGGGCTCGTGAGAGCTCAGGGCTTGCCTATGATAAGCAAGAGGCAGAAACTGGGGGAAGATCTAGGACATACTTTATAAGCCTCAGCAAGCCAGGGGAGGATGTAAAGTTCCCGTCCAAAGGAGATGAAAGAATACAGAAACAGAGCTAAAAGTGATTGGTAACAATTAAAGATTAGAGCAACTCCAATCTCGCTCAACTTATTATTCTTTTAAACCAAGAGTAGAGTACAGATGCCATAGATCAATTTACACTTTGTGCTATTTTAATAAAGAGGGCTCTGATTTTTTTAAAGCAGATGTGATTTGATTATGTGCTAATCTCTATCCAATTAGTAGCATTCCTCAGACGCTCTCTAAAGTGTTTAGAAACAACCAGTTTGAAAGGATGGGGGTCTGAAATTGGATCCTTTTTGGCATCACATTGCATGTTGAAGCACATCTAGCAATGTCCAACTTCACAACCTCATCGTGATGTGCAGTCTCGGGTGGGTAGACACACAAAACAATGACATCCAGATTTTCACATCTTGCTTCTCACAGAGCTCCATCCTCCCTGGAAGAGTATTTGGTGGTGAAGTTTGTCTAATTAATAGCAGAAAAGAAAAAATAAAGTGGGAGTGAAAACCCACACCTCAGCCCAAATGTTTCATCACCCTTTCAAATAAGTTTTCTGAACTAAGTTCTTCTGTAATGTGCAGCTGTGCAGAGTAAGAAGGGGGGCAGCAACACAACCCCACATAGAGGTGCGCACATAGCCTGCTGCAACTCTGGGCAGCATAGCATTGCATAGGCACAAGCACTTAGAGTCCGCAGCACTTCACAGATCTGACCTGGGGAGTGGAAGATGTAAAGTGAAGCCTCCTGATAAAGTTGTTACTTGAAATCACAGATTCTGGAAAGATCATTACCATAACTATTACTGTTGATATTAATAATAAAAACTAGTATTTGCATAACACTTTACATAAATTATATCATAGAATTTTGAAAGGTATTTTGCAAAATTTCCAACAAATAACCAGGCAACAAGGGGGAGAAAAAAAAGTCTTTGTGTCAGGGGCTCACAGTCTTTCTGTCTTCAAAGACTCCCTTTGTTCTTTTCCCTAGAAGGTTCTTATTTTGGATATTTTTTTGTCTAATTGAGAACCTTTAGTAGAGAATATTCTAATCCCCTATCTTTATTCATTTAGAAACAGTGTGCAATAGTTCACATTACCTCACTGACAATAGAATTCCATGGACTTGGTGTTTGATTTTCTCTCTAGTGCCTTATTTTGAGTAAATCAATTTTAGTTTAGCTTTTTTTTGATATGCTGAGCATAACTTTAAGGTCTCCATTACCACCTTACAGGACTTGTAAGGGTCTTGAGGGCCCCAGACAAGAAAACACTGATTGAAATAAATCGCAGAAGATATTTTCTTCTTCCATATTCCTTTGAAATTATATGTACGAATAATAAAAAATATTTTTAAGAAAAATGGCATTTGCGATGTGGCTAAATAAGTAAAGTGCTTGCTACACAAGTGCAAGGTCCAAAATTTCAGATTCCCGGTGCCTACATAAAAGCCATGTTGGTATAGCCCACTTGGAGGCAGAGGCAGTAGTTCCCAGAAGCAAACCAACCGGACCAGCAAAACAGGCAAGCACTGGGTCTAAATATTGATGTCTAAGATGGAAAGTGACCAAAAAGGAAGACACCCAGAGTTAACCTCTGGCTTCCAATCACACCAACATGTTGTTCACACACATGCGAATGTATATGCTTGCACACACATACCAGAGAGAAAGAGACAGAGAGAGAGACAGAGAGAGAGAGAGAGAATCTGAAGTTGGGTGGTGGTGGTGCACACCTTTAATCTCTGTGAGTCTGTGAGTTCGAGGGCAGCCTGATTTACAAGAGCTAGTTCCAGGACAGGCTCCAAAGCTACAAAGTAACCCTGTCTCGAAAAACAAAAACTTAAAAAGCGAGAATTTGAGATCTTGTAAGTCAGAGATCACAAATCAGTTATGTCAGGACACACACACAAGGTAAACTGTTTTCACCAAGAACTTACTTTGTGGCGCAGTCACTGCTGTCACCATCCAGCAGAATATTTAAGGATACAGGCCCTAACTCTGCTCCCAAGCTTCCAATCCTGAATGCCACTTCTTGGGAAATGTTTTAAATGTCTGGATGCCTTTGTTGCTTTACCTGGTAAACAGGATCATAATAGGCCCACACACCTACGTGGGACTTTTACGAGCGTGCTCTTACAAAGAGCTTAAGGGCATGGCACCTGAAAACTGCACAATGCACTTAGCTCTTATTTCTCATTGTGAATGCACGTGATCAGGAATTGTAGCTCCTTGCCAAACATTTTCAGAGCCAGAAAGAACGAAATCTAGAAATATATAACAATCTGTTCTTGTTGGATCTTTTATTTCCAACATTATTATAAGAAAGCTGTGTATTTCCGCTATGATCAAATCTGAAACTTGTGCATAGAAGACAGGGGAGAAGCCTGTGGAGTCAGAACTGCCTTGGTTCAAGATCCTCACTGGCTGCCGCCAACTTGGAAGAGCTCGAGAGAACCTTGAGTTCATCAGCCAAACTCACTAAGCCCTGGTTTCCCTATTGGCAAAACAAAGGTTGTAAGTGGGTCCAAGGGCCTTGGAGATTTCATAAGGCTTTATATCAGGCCACCGACCAGCTCCCAAATCATGACATGGGGACTTATCATTAGTGTGATGCTTGGCCTTAAACACATCCCACAAGCTCTTATAACTTAAATTAGCCAATTTCTCTTCATCTACACTTTGCCCCTGGGTTTTCTACCTTTCATTCTGTATGTACTATTCTGTGTTTGGTTGGCTGGCCCCTTTTCTCCCTCGATCTCTTCTTTTCTCTCTAGCCTAGATTCCTCCTACGTATTCTCTCTTCCAGCCAGCCCCACCCAGCCCTCCTCTACCTACCTATTAATCATTCAGCTTTTTATTAGACCAATCATGTACTTTACGTGGGCAAGGTGAAACAGCAAAACATCTTTATATAATTAAACAAATACAGCAAAAAACAAATGTACCACACCTTTGCCTAGTTAAAGTAATATTCCACAACACCCCTCTTCACTAAAAGTTAGCTGTCACAATTACCGTCTCTCAACACATGGAATTATTATGTACTAAACCTAATCCATGGCAGAAAATATAAGATTTTTGAAATCTAAACACATCCTTATTTACTAAGGCAAAGCATTTAGATAAACCAATAATTGAATTTGGAAACAGAAAGCTAAAAAGAAATATTACTAATTTGCTAGTTTCTTTCTTTTCCCTCTGCACATATTAGCCATAGCTCGTGTCAATATGCATCAGCTGGATCGGAACGCTAATGGATCTACTTAGTTACTCCTCTGACTGCTTTTGTTAAATGACTGATTAGTAGACAATTAGCAGATGGTCAATTTACTCAAAAGCATCCAACTAGTTTTCCCCTAGTGTTTCTGCTGAGTCCCAGGTACTGATGGAGGCCTGTGGAGAGCAGAAATTCTTTATAGAGAGTCTTGCATGTCCTTGTCCAGAGCTGTCCTTAAGACTGCTCAGATAACTCTCATCTAGCCCTGCCGCGGTCCCTTTCCTCTACCGTTGGGACATTTTGCCAATGAATCTCTCCAAATCAAATCTGACAAGGAGACCTTTTCCTTTTTCCCCCCGTACTCTAAACTAAAGCCTTTACAGACTTGCCCCATGTTTCTGTGGGGAAAAGCAAACCCTACCTAAATGATAAAAAGTGGAAAAGTTTCCCCAGGCACACTGTCTTCCGCACCTTGATTAGCTGAGCAAAATGTAGACATAAAACGCAATTGCTTTTTTTTTCCCAGATGCTAAAAATGTCAGCCTTGATTTACCCTGACACTCTGACTGACTCAAGGCAAACGTAAATCCTTCATGCCCAACACAATCATCTTTTGACCTGCTCAGTGGTAGAGGAAGGGAGGGCTGTGCGTTTGTCTTCCTGGTGCCCACACCTTGATCTCAATAACATTCCATTCCTCTATCCCTGAGAGAAGAAATGGCCAGAAAGGAAAAGGCAGAAACAGCACAAGTTCTTCATATTTTTTTTTCTGAAGCATCATGCAACAGGGATGGCTCTTTTCAAGTGCTTAGGAAAGGAAGTGAACATCTGTTTCCGGTCTCCTGGCCCATAACTTCATCTTTCTGCTTTAACGAAGACCTTCACCTTGGAAAGCAGCCATCTTTCTTCTGAAGGAGGAGACATGGGAAGCTGTGTTGCTGGGCTCATTCCCAGGCGGCACAGGTGACACCCCTGGGATTGATAGCAAGCCAATATTTTGAGTATTGTTGTGACTGTCCAAGCACAACCAGGGGGCCTGTTTATTTGAAAACAGGGCCTCCAGAAACTTAGTGTTGAAACATAGTCCATTAAACAACTGGGTACTGTCAGATAATGGGTATTATTTAGGGTCTGCCCCCGTATCTGCTCTTTCTTGAGAGGAAATTTGAGCCGATCATTAGGTTCTCAAAAATAAGTTTTCTTAGATAGGATCTTGGGTATTCCAGGCTGGCAGCAAACTCTTTGTGCAGCCAAGAATGGCCCAGAATTTTTCATCCCCCCACTTCCTCCTCTTGAGCACTATAATCACAGGAATGCACCACCACTTCTGGTCTAGGTGAAAGCAGAAGCTGAAGCCAGACCTTTGCACATGCTGGCCAAGCACGTTCCCAGCGTCCATCCCTAGCCCAGGTCCTGGAATCTTCAAAACAAGCTTAGACAATACTAGTCTTAATCTAAGACTATATGGCTCCTAGAGTTACTAAATATTTTGAACTTTCCTTGAAGCAATGTGACTTTAATAGGACTGTTTTGCCTGCTACCCTGCTTGAAGTTGGTATATGATACCCATTTGTCCTCATAAAAGATGGCCTTTCCCTTCCAAATCTGCCAGGGATTCAGAGGACTTAGGAGGACATAGTATCACTGAGGCAGACAACATGTATTACTTCTCCAGCCCCTCCTCGCCTTTCTCAAATCCACCGTGGCCAAGAGTCCCTGCCTCAGGTCTCAGGCCTCCTATGCCGGCCCTTTGCCAATAAAATTTGCTTTTTTGCTTTAGCTTATGTTTCTACACCAGGAGATTTCTTTAAATAGTAAAGACTGCTTTCCTGTGCCTGGCATCCACTTGGCATCCAGTAAGAAGTTAAAGAAAGGGAGTCTCGTCTTCCTGAAACACTAGTGTTCCAGCCTTTGGCCAAACCTCTCACCAGCAAGGCTTTCCTCTCTTTCCAAAACCAAACATGAAGGGGTCTCCTTCCACACGAGCCTCCTGTGAACCCCAACTTTCTTCCTCTGCTTTCTTCCCCAACTCACAAAATTGAGACTTCAGCTCCACAGCCACTGGAGAAGCAAACACATCCCTCTTACTTGTTCAGGACGCCACCCCCTCCATCCCTGGCATAGCTAGCCCTCCCTGCCACCACCTGCCCACAGCTTCTCCCGGAGAGGAGTGCCTGACTCCAGTGTTTTGGTCCTCTGTAACATGAATCTCCCTCAGAGTTAAGAGGGCAGGACTAGCACTCATTCTATCAGCAGAGCTTCTTTCAAACTCACTACCCAAAGAGTCCCCCATTTGGTCTTCCACAAAAGGTGCAGACGCTCTTCAGAGCATGGAGATAAAAGGAAGCTAAGTGGGGAGCACCGATGGTATTTGTATGTGTTCTTGTACCTCCCAAGACCTGTGCTCACATAGAGACTAAGGTACTCCTAATGCTGCACAGGTGAGCCTGAGACCTCCTCCTCATTGCCATCATCTCTCTGGCTACCATCCTCCTAGCTGCCCATCATCTCATCCTGCAGCTTTCTCTTGGCTTCATCTTTCGCCGAAACTCGTCTCATCCCTGCCCATCTTTTCCGTTAGTTGGTGAAGCAGCGCCTTGCCTAAGGCAGAGTGACTGAGAACTCTTAGCAACTGTGGACTGCAGCTCAAAATACATCCCCACTCAGCTCCGTCCTGAAAAGGCAAAAGGCTGGGGGTTGAGAGTGTCGGATATAACACCGATACTTTGGGTGTTATGAACACCTCAAGATATGTTCCGCTAGGCCCCTGGCCTTGGAGTCTATGATATACATTATTTAATAGGAAGGAAGACGTGCCCGAAATGAGCTGGAACAATTGCTTAAGGGAAGTGTGAGTGGGGAGAGAGGAGGAATTGTGTGGGTTTTTTTTGTTTTGTTTTGTTTTTTGTTTTTTTTAGCTTCTCAGACAGTGCCGCGTTAGTTTTGTTTCTTATTTGGGATACAGCATTAATCATGCTAATATTTTACAGCCTGGCTTCACTCTTTAGTCATTACTTTAATCAAACCCATCAGCGAACGAAGGAACACGTTACCAGGTGGGAATAACTGCTACCGCTCGCTGTTAATTACTTTGCATTTTACAGCAATCAGCAGCAGGGGCTGAGATCATAATAAATTCATGACTTATGGGCCCATAAAATCATTACCGTAGGAAAATATGTTTTATCGGGGATTCGATGGGCCGCTGCTCAGACAGAGATTTCTTGAAGGAAATGACACCCATGAAATTAAACTGATCCTTGCAGTCAGCAGAAATGCAAATGCACAAAGAGCAAAATTTCACCACGGGAGAAAAAGGGCTGGCTGCAGTCAGGACCGAGAGCCTCAGTGGTGGATTAGGGGCGTGGCCACAGGAGAGGCAGGGGCGGAGGAGTTGCAAGCCACTGGAAGAGGCCTCGGGAGAGTGCAGTGTGGGAGACAGTCTGTCACGTGGGCTATGCCTAAATCGGGAATGCAACGCGGTACCATTTCATAGTCCCTAATCCCTCCCCCGCGTCTTAATTTCAGCCTGCTTTCCCCATTGCCTCCCGTGACAGGTGGTCTCAGAGGCCACGGGATGCTGATGTTAAAGAAAAAGGACAAGTCAATAAATCATCCCTGAGAAAGTCCTAGATGGGAAGGCCACTCCCTCCTGCCTCTTCTGCTTCAGCCTCAAGCAAATCCTACTTGGCTCTTTGATGAATAGCCACACTTTTTAACTAAGGCCACCTCCCCTGGCTTCTTGCCCCTCACCTGTTTGTCTCGATCCTGGCTGTGAGGGTCTTTGTATCCTCAGAGTCATCTCCAGCCTGTGGGGAAGGCTCCCCAAAGAGACGACAGCACTCTGGGTGTTTATTTTATTTGGGGGCCCTCTGTCTTCAAATGCCTCCCCAAATGGATTCGTGCCATTTGTTTAGAAATATGCTTCCCTTTTCCTTTGCTTCTTCCAATTATGCTAGACAAACACAGGCCCTTATTCAGTGTTATTTAAGCATGAAATTATAACAGATTCTTTTAAATGCTAAGGCACTAAAAATAAGTCTTTTTATCAAGGCATAGCAGGTCCAGATCTAGTAGCTCATTAATTTCCATAAATCAGACAAGTCAAATTCAAATGGAATCTAAGGGAGGCATTCAGTGGAAGGTTTGTCTTTTCTTCCTGGGATGACCACCATCCTTGCTCATTATGGTCCACATTTCCCAAGGGCTAAGGACAGTGGTCCCCTGCACTTTCATGAGCAGTACCATTGTCAGGACTCACTGCCCCCAGAAAAACTGCACGGAGTCAAATCAGAGGTTGAATCCCACTCTAGTTCTAAGGATTTACCAATTCCCTGGATCCCAGTTAGGTATGCTGTAAACAGGAGGTCACACCTATCTTAAGGGATGTCAGATGAATGAAATGAATACAAACTAAAGCACTTGAGGGAGTTCTGGAGAAGTCAATCTACTTCTGGAGTGCCCTACACCCAAGGTCAGTCAAGGTTAAGCAGCCGTCTGGCTCCCGGGAGGAGTCAGAGCAGCTGAGGATACACCTGGCACAAGTTGGCACATGGGACCTTACACCGCTACAGTGATTACACCAATGAATGAATGGTACAGGGCATTTGGTTACATGCCCCTCCGTAACTGTGACTTTCAGAAGTACATACTGTGCTCCTCAGTTCTGAAGAGACATGGAACCCCATAGAAGAGTGATAGCCTCCGGAAACAAAAGGAATCTCAGCCTTACAGGGACCATCAAGCTCCATCAGCTCACTTTCCCCGCTGTAGTCTCTTTCTCCTGCCCTTATCTTTTGGAAACTAATCAGTAATAAACAGGAAATCCCGCGCCATTGTTCGTCTCAGGATCCTTCCCCTCTTACCAAAGGCAAAGTCTAAGAAATCATCCCTACAGTAGACACCTGAACCCCAGGGGCAAAGCCACGGGTAAAGTTCAGCAAGGCTCCTGCTCTCCCTAAGCTACTAAATTCCTTACACTGTGAAGAAAAGCAAGGCTGGTCTTGCCTCCTGCATCTAGTTCTGCTGACAGCCTCCAGCCCAGCCTGCTGCCTCGGCACCAGAGCGAGGGAAGTTGTTGAGGAGCTGTGGAGAAATTAATTATTTTAAAGCAAGAAACTAAGAAATGCAATACCCTACGCTTTTATCTTACTGAAGAACAGAGCTTTAATTAATATAACTCTGGATCACTAGTGAAATGACTTAGATGGATGCTGACCTTTTATCCATGCCCGTGTCCCTAAGAGCCCCTAACAATAGGTTAAATAAGGGAACATTTGCAATCTATTCGGGTTTCCTTATGTAAAAGTTTGAAACCATGTAGACATAATTTCAGAAAGCAGAACAGTACCAGAGGAGCAACCCCTAAACAACAAAACACCTGAGCCTGTTCTCTGGCACCCACACATATGTATGTACACGTGCACAAATACCCACATACATGTGCATATGCATGCACACATATATGTTCCTACACATACAAAGATAAGATGATAAATGTTTATGAATAACCATTACGGTCAAGAATCACAAATTCTCATTCATGGTTCTTACTGGATTATTATTGCTATTGGCTAGTCATTATCATGAGTAAGGAGCCTGACCTCTGACAAATGCCAAAACACTTTGTCGTGTGAGATAGAGCGCCTGGACCAACTAGAATCTTTGCTGCACACAGAATTAACTACTTTATTCAGCTTCTATTGAAAATTCACAGTCAACAAGACAAACGGCAGCCTGCAGAATGGGAGAAGATCTTCACTAACCTCACATCAGACAGAGGTCTGATCTCCAAAATATACAAAGAACTCAAGAAACTTTACATCAAAAGAACAAATAATCCAATTTTTAAAAAATGGGGTACAGACCTAAACAGAGAACTCTCAACAGAGGAATCTAAAATGGCTGAAAGACACTTAAGGAAATGTTCAACATCCTTAGCCATCAGAGAAATATAAATCAAAACAACTCTGAGATTCCATCTTACACCTGTACAAATGGCCAAGGTCAAAAACACTAATGACAACTTATGCTGGAGAATGTGGGGTAAAGGGAACACTCCTCCATTGCTGGTGAAAGTGCAAATTTGAACTTTGGAAATCAATATGGCAATTTCTCAGAAAATTAGGAAACAATCTACCTCAAGACCCAGCAATACCACTTTTGGGTATATACCCAAAGGATATTCAACTATACCCTCATGGACATGTGCTCAACTATGTTTATAGCAACATTATTCGTAATAGCCAAAACCTGGAAACAACCTAGATGCCCCTCAACCAAAAAAAAAAATGGATAAAGAAAATGTGGTACATTTACACAATAGAGTACTACTCTTGAAATTTGCAGGCAAATGGATGGATCTAGGAAAAAAAAACATATTGAGCAATGTAACCCAGAAAGACAAATACAATATGTACTCACTCATAAGAGGCTTTTAGACATAAAGCAATGAAAAATCAGCCTACAGATCACAACCCTAGAGAAACTAGACAACAAAGAGGACCGTAAGAGACATATATGGATCTACATAGGAAGGAGAAAAAGACAAGTTCTCCTGAGTATATTGGAAGTGTGAGGGTCATAGGAGAGAGAAGGAGAGAGGGGAGGAAGGGAGAGGAGTGAAGAAAAATATATAGTACAATAAAAACAATAAAAAAGAAAATTCGCATAGATAACTCGTAGCTCAGGCTTTTGACTTTAAATTTAAACTCTCTTTAGATGTAACTAGATATTTAAAGCAATCTTACCTTAGCCATTAAGCATGTGAAGAAAGAACCAAGGTCAAGAGAAAAAGAAATGAAAGCTCATGTGTTCTGCCTACACACACATCCTTTGGAATCATCGAATTGCATGGACTTCTCAAAAGTGTCTTTCTGTAATTCTTTTGATGATTTTAAACAAAACTATATTTTTAGGGAAGCAAAACTAATTTTTAAACTTTTTTCTTGAGAATTTCATCCAGGTGTTTGATGAAATATGATCTTAACTATCCCCATTTCTGCCTCCAACTCTCCTTTTATTTCTCCCAATACAGTCCCCTCCAACCTTGGTCTATAACGTTGTAGACAGCTTGCTCCACCCATGGCAAGCACACATACCATTTTCTGTTGTCTGTGTGCTGTGTCATCATAGTGAAACTTGGGCAACATATCGGTTGATACAGTTTAACAGAAAACCGTGTACTCACCAACAATTCATCTGGGAATGACAGCAGAGCATCTGTCTCTAAAAACAGGAAGAAAGAACAGCATCGCGCATTGCACATCCTCCTGTGTGGAGCGCTTTGCAGGCCTTATTGGAGCTGACCCTAATCACCAGCTGTGAGGCAGATGTCATTATCTCCTTTTTATAGGTAAGAATACTGAGGTTTAAGCTGACTTCTCTGTCACCCAGCCAGAAAGGAGGGAGTATGTTGCAGCTCCCTTACTCAAGGAGAGAGCTCAAGGGGGCGTGACTGTCTTGGAAGGAGAGCGAAAGTCTTGGTTGGGGTGTAATTACACTAAAAAAGAAGTGTTTTGTTATTTAACTGTGCATGAATCTGGAAATTTTATTTTATATTTTCAAGTTTTTTATATATCTTTTACTTTATATTTGACGTTTTGTTTAACTGCTCTGTTTTTATTAAATTATGCAAAAAATTAATGTGTGGGTTTTTTTTAAATAAAACAAGGTAGTAATGTGTATCTTATGGGTTTATGGAGAATTTTTTTTTCCTAGAAGCGACTGATGAGATTCAAAGCAGTCTACACTGCAACCTTGGAGTTCCAACCAGGAAGTACAACGTTGTGTTCTCTTTACCCACAGGCAATTCTTTTATGTTTTCAACATAATTGGTTTTTTTTTATTAAAACACTACCATCATTATACTTCAAATGATCCTGATTTCTGTCTTGCCTTTCATCTGACTTCACAATGAAGGTACTTAAAACTCTATCTTATCTCATAAATTTGGGGTGGTGTTCAAACCCAAAGTGTTTTCCAGCTCTGGACAAGATGGTGGATGAGCACAGATGGGTAGTTCCTCCACCATGCCATCCCTGCAAGAAATAAGTGCACAGCGGGAGAATTAAAAGTATGAAAACATCAACCTGGAGTCCTGACTTGAAGATGCTAATGGGGGAGGAGACAGGTATGGCACAAACTAGGTCAACTGGCACCTTCTAAAAACACCTCTTTTCTGTCCTTCAGCTCACCAAGACCAACACATGAGAGACTGACCTTTGTACCTCCAAAGCACAGGACCAGAGCAGCCGGTATCGCCAGAAGAGTCCAAACTCACAGCCTGAACATAAAAGTCTGCAAAGGAAAGCTGCAGCTCTAGCAAGAGGACAAGCTAAATGGCACTAAAGTGAGGAAAAGTGAAAGTAGAATTTCACTACCAAATAATGATCTTCTCCAAGCATGGTGAAGGAAAATAGGGAAAACCATCAGGATTATTCATTAATCTGACATATCAACAGAATTTAGAATATCAAAAAATTAAAAAAAAAACACATTATAAGTTTAAAATTTGAAAGAAAAATGAAACCATTTATAAAGTTTCAGGCTGCTACTAGATTTCTCAGTAACAGCATTAAAAGCAGTGAGACAAGGATGTAGCGTCATAAGGCACCTGTAGGAACTTTAAACAAAGAGCTAAATAAGACAAAATAAGACTAAATCAGTGCTGTTCACACTTTCTGCCATCTTTATGACTAGCATTTCTCATCAGACTCTCAGGCCAAAACGATTTACATTGGCTCACAGTTTCAGAGGCTCCAGTCCCCAGTCTTTGGCTTCATCGCTTTGAGGCCTGCAGTGTGGCAGCACATCATGCTGGCAGAGCACGTGGAGGAAGAGACTGTTCAACTCACAGCATCCAGGAAGCAGAGTCCAAGGAAGGGTATGGTCCAGGTACACTTTCAAAGGCCTGCCTCCAACCATTTACATTTTCCAGCCTGCCCTCTCTCCTGCTTTTCACCGTCTTCTAAAAATGTCTCTTTAATATGAAACCACTAAGAGCTTATTCTCAGGACACCAGAGTTCTCTAGAAACACCCATAGGTATGCCTTACTAGTCTCCTAGGCATTTCTCAATCCAATCAAGTTGAAATTAGCCATCATAGAATAATAAAATACTCCCAAGATAAGTATCATAGAGTTTAATCAAGGACCACAGTAAAGACATGATGGAAGAATTCTCAAAGAGAAATAACCTCACTAGATGCAGCAGATATTACTGAAATTAAAGTTCACTGAGTACTCCTAGTTCTTTCTTTGGTTTTTGTCTAAAAAGAAAAGCCAAGGAAAGGAAAATACTAATATTTACCAATAACAAAGGTTCAGGACATATCAATATAACCAAATATAATGATTTGGATATGTTATAGTTGTCAATTTGTATTTGCCTTGTTAGGAGAGAGATGGAGATAGAAGGAGATAAAGGGGGGTGAGTCTTTAAATATCAGAGGGTTAAAATAATACAAGTATTGTTGAATAATTACATTTAAAGACTATCAGCATATTCAAATAATAGAGAGAAAGGGAAACAAAAAGGAAATATTATAAATGGAAAAATAAGTAAAAATAAGTGAGATAATAGAAATATGGTCTATTATAGGTAATTATAATAAATATAAATTAATTGAAATCATTAATTAAAGGAAGGGACTTCTTTGATTTTTTAAGTCAACAGTATATCACCTGCAACACACACATGCAACGGTTAAATATAAAAGTATGATAAATATATGTTAGTAAAACATGGACCTAAAAAAAAGTTTAGTGATCTTAATTGTTAGGGGCTGCAGATCTCTGACCCCTTGACTTTCTTTGCCTGCCTCAGACCCTTTGCCTGCTGGAGTGAACAGAGTAAACAACTTCTTTACCTGTACCTGCAGCTGCTCTGAGCACCAGACCCTCATGAGTTCTTGATGGCAGGGGAGTGAATTCTGGTGGGTTTTACAGCTGGAAATCCCAAGAGCTTGGGCGTGGCTATCAGTTAAGCTTCCCTGGAGCACCATAAAGTTGGCATTCTTATTTCCAGGATGACCCCTGTCCCCGTGTCTCTGTCTGCACGTCTTTGTGTGTTTAAATCTCCAACCTAGTTCCCAGCTCGTGTAGCATAGCACATAGCTCGTAGAGCATAGAGCAGACACTGTGTTTTACACTTCAGTATCTAGACAAGATAAAATTCAAAGTTAAAGATTTTGAAAGGCAGCGAAGAAGAATATCAGCTATTCATAACAGAAGGGGAAGAACAAAAGACGGCACAGCTAATACACACATATGTACACACATATATATGTACACACATATGTACACACATGTATAAAATAACAGCAACCTAGAATACAGGGGAAAGGGGATTACAGAATAAGGGTCGTAGTGATAAATTTATTAGAATTAGTAGGTGAAACAAAAGAAAATAGAGATAGCAAAAGCCTAACCACCACAACCAGGAAGTCCTATCAAGAAGAAAGGATCTGCATGGGAACTCTGCCCATGATAAGTAGAAAACGCAGATCTAAGTTTAACCCTGCTACAAACATAAGCTACAAATTATATTGTTAAAATGATCACAATAAACTACCAAAGAACCATATCAAACAGACTATTTTTTCAACAATGCGAAAATGGAATTAGAAACTATTGGAAAGGGTGACAGTCACAGTGTATTTGGAATCAAAATCACATTTTATTAAACAGTTCTTGTGTTAAACATGAAAGAAGAAATTTGGAAATAAATATTTGGGAGTGAATGATAATTAAAACACCACCTGTCAAAATCTGTAGGGCATCAGTAAAGTCATGCCTAGAAAAAAATTTGTAGCTTTAAGTAAATTTTCAGAAAACATAAAAAGTTATAAACATTAATTGAGCATTGAGCAAAAGAGAGGTTGGAAAGAGACTGGGAACAAACCCAGAGAAATGAAAATAATAATAATGCATAATATTATATTATTATTATATAATAATAATAATAATAGTAACTGCAGAAATCAAGGCAACGGGACACGACGACAATGGCAACAGAAATTCCTTGTGTGAGGGAGTGAGACAGTTTTCCTCTCCTCTTCTTGATCAGACATTCCAGCACTCTTAATATTTTATTCTTATTGAGCAACAAGCACAATACCCTTTGGATGTTAATTTCCTGAACCAGTTTGTTTATAGGACAATTTCATTCCAAAAATTTTTCAAAACATTGTGACTTCCAGTCTTAAATGCTATTCCTTAAAACACAAACAGAGAGAAAGTCATCTAGATAATCTTATAAAAAATATTGATTCTGAAAGCAGATAGCAACAATATGAGAAAAAAATTCTAGAACCATACCATTTATTAACATATTAATATAATATATATTATTATATAATATAATTAATATTATATAATATAATATAAGAATACTAAATAGAATAGAAAACAGAACCAGCAATATGGTAAGTGAGGGAGGGAATAATCAAGCTTGAGGAGTGTTATCCAAGAATGCACTAAAAACTCAACAATATAATTTCCCAAATTCAAATAAGAAAAACGTTCATAATTATATATATTATAAAATATATCATTTAATAATGTCAATTGATAGAGAAATTAAGTTAATTGTTGACACCTATGAAAGAAGGCATATTCCCTTATTACCACTATCTGAACTTGGTACATGATGTCAATACTACAACAAAGGAGGCAAAAAGATAGGAAGAAAAATGATATCAATCCTCTAAATAGATGTAATAACCTATTAAGAAATACCATCACAATTCTATATATAAGAACAACCTGAAGAAATCAAAATGACTTCTCTATGAGAGCAAAACTCAATATGAAAATATAGTGGTATACTGCTTGTGTTTTAATAGATAAAGCTTGCCTGAGGATCAGAGAGTAAGGCAGCCTACTAGTCAGCCATACAGGCCAGGCAGTGGTGACACACCCCTTTAATCCCAGGACTCAGGAGACAGGGGCAGAGGGGTCTCTGTGAGTTCAAGGCCACCCTGGGCTAAACAAGACTGAATCTGCCTAAAAGAAAAACAGCTCACAGAAAGGTAATCCCAGAATTTGAGACCACGCACCTTTATTCTCAGCACTAGGGAGGTGGAGACAGGAGTGATCTGGTAGGTGGAGAGAGGAATATAAAGGGGAAGAGACAGGAAGTCATTGAAGTGTGGAGTCTGAGGTTGGTGGAGCGCATTAAAGGACTGCCCTTTTGTCTGACTCTTATTTGGGGTAGAGGTAAGATCTCTCTAGTGGCTGGCTGCTTTGTTTTTCTGGTCTTCAGTTTAAACCCTAATATCTTTCTCTGGGTTTTTATTATTCTTGCTACATGAAAATATCATTTTTAAAACAGGAAAATACCAGTTACAATACCAACAAAACTACAAAGCATCTGAAAGGTTATGCTCAGATTTCTATAAGAAAATGTAAAACAAAAAGTGAGAGAGGAGAATAATTCAAATATAATAAATAAAGCTATTTCTTGATCTTGGAGGGGGTAATTTAAAAGTCTAAAGATGTTGATTACCTCCTAATTACATATAAATCAACCAAATTAAAATTGTAAGTCAAATTTCTGTACATGATAAACATACTTTAACATGAATATGGAAGAGTATCTCTACAAATAAATAAGTTGTCATTAAAAGAGCAGATTACAAGAAGTGAACATTCCCTGTAAAATATTGTTATAAGATGGTATTCTTAAACACCTTATGGCATTAACATTAAAACAGATAGACTAAAAAGCTGTCATGGACCTATGACACAATAATACTATAATATAAAAATAAAGCAATACTGTCAATTAATGAAGAAAATAGCTAATTTATTTATTTTTATGACCTAAATACCAAAATTACTCATGGTCTTTTGTATTTGGGGTTTGGTTGACAAGCGATGGCCCTGATCTTATACAATGCATTAATCTGTTGATTGATTCATAATATGATGACATTATTGGGATGTGGTTAAAGTTAGAGATATAGACTTGTTGGTCATTGGGGGGCATGTCCTTTGGGGCTATATCTTGCCCTGATCTCTTCCTGTATTTCTCTATCTGCTTCCTGTACACTATGAAATGAAACAGTATCCTCCTCCACATATCTTCACCACTGCCAGGATATTCTGCCCAAGCTCATGAGACCAAGCAGTCATGGACTATGTGAACCTTCTGAACCTGTGAACTCAGATATATCTTTCTTCCTTTAAGTCATTCTCAGGAATGTTTTCATCACAGCTACACAAACACACACACAGATTATTCTTGTTATATAAGTATAGTACTTTCCTCAATAAAAATTTTGTATAAATTCTAAAACCTTAACTTAATGAATCATAAATATTAGGCAACAAAAATTAGTATTTATACACATTAAAAACACTCTGTACTACTATAATTAAAAGGCAGATGTTTTTCAATATTTAAAAGTGCAAGGGATTATTATCTAGAATATAGGACTGAAAATTGGCATCAAGAAGAATGCATCTCCATTAGAAAAATGGTTAACTACTGAAAACAGTCAATTCCTACAACAGAAAACTAGAAACCTGAGAAGCATACCAAGAGACACTCAACTCATCAGCAGTCAGAAAAATGCAAATTGCAAAAACATTGAGATTTTGCTCTACGCCAATTATACTGGAAGAATTAGAAAACCTGATAGTGCCACATGTTTGAAAATCGAGGGCAGGTATAATGGAACTTCTATGTACTTCTCATGGGAATCTAGATCAATGCCATTGTAAGAGAAAAGTCTTGTGTGACATAAAATATATAATATACCAAACAAGTTGGCAGGTCTATTTATAGATTTGATATCTAAAAGAAATTTTCACACAGGTCTAAAAAGAGACCAATCCGTAATGCTCAATTTAAGGAACATTGTAACCAGGGCACATGACAGCTCCTGGTCTTGGCAGATAACTGCCAACAAGGCACAGATGTGACCACCAGCCATTGACTAAGTAAAGAATGGCGGCACACACTATAAGGTATTGTATAGCATTACAATTGACAGATATGTTTGGACACCGACCCAACAGGTTTGTAAAGCATAGCCATTAGGAAAAGTAAAAGTAGAACTAGATATTGAAATGCTTATCCTTTTGTTTGGTTTTGTTTTGTTCAAGCAGGCTTCTGGGTAACACAGGCTCAAACTCCTAATGACTTCTTCTCTCCTACACTTTCCAAATTGCTGAGATTACAAGTGTGTACTGCCATGTCTGGTTCAATATGATTTTCAAAAGCTAAAACTACATCTATATTTTATAGGAATATATATATAAATAATGCAGACTTCAAAAATAGATGAATGCCTATTTTTGATGGAGTTCAAATATGGAGATAAAATACACAAGCGAAAGTTTCTTGAACTCATTATAATATTTATGAATTAAAGGGTGTGATTATTTCCTCACTCTCTCCCTGGGGATTCCTAACTAAAGAGGGGAAGATGGAGAGAAAAGAGAAAGATAACGAGGGGGAAATTAAGGTCCTAGGGTATTGCTATTGAAATTGTTCATCTTCATTATTAGGCCAGATGACTTAGACCAGGGCTATCAAAATTTTTCTGCAAAGGGCCATAAACAGGAAAAATTTGGGGCTTCATAAGCTGTGCTCAACTTTGCCTCTGTAAGAAAGCCAGCAGCCGCCAACAGTGATAGAATGATTATTCCTGTGCTCCAAACCAACTTTTTACCATATAGATAGCACGCCAAATCTATCACCCAAGCTAGAGTGTGCTGACCACATACACTGACCACAAAGATTACGCCATGACAGTGCATTAAAGCAATTCTGCACAGGAACTGAAAATAAATAATCTTCATTTCATATAGAAACACAAACAACACAAGATAGCAAAAATGATCCGGAACAAAAAAATGCTGGAGGTAGGGCCACCCCAGATTTCAAGTTGTAGTATAGGGCTAGCTATAGTAATAAAAACAGCATGATAGTAGCATAAAGACAGACTCATTGATCAGCGGAATAGAGTTGGGGACCCATACATGAGCCCACCCTCCTAAAACCACCCCGTTTTTGACAGAGATCAACAATATACAGAGGAGAAGTGACAGTATCTCCAATAAATGGTGCTGGTCAAACTAGATAGCTGCATGTAGAAGAATGAGACTCCATCCTTATCTCTCACCCTGCATAAAACCCAACTCTACATGAATCAAAGCCTTCAACATGAGATCTGATACCCTCAATCTGATAGAGAAAGTAGTAAGGTGCAATGCTCAAAATCATTCACACACACACACACACACACACACACACACACACACACACAAAGACTTTCTGAATAGGACCCTGATAACACAGGCATTGACCAACAGCTAATAAATGGGAGCTCATGAAACTAAAAGGTTTCTCTATAGCAAAGGACACCATCACTCCAGTGAAGAGGAAACCTACAGAATGGGAAAAACATCTTACCAGCTACACATCTGACTGAAGGTTAGAGACTGAAATATACAAAGGACTCAGAAAATTAAACATCAAGACAAACTACCTAATTGAAAACTGACATGAAACTAAACTTAAAAGTTCTCAAAGGATGAAATACAAATGGCTGAACAACGTTCCTAAAAATACTCCATTTCCTTTGGCATCAGGGAAATGCAAATTTAAAATACTCTGAGATTTGTCTTAGGGTTGCTGTTGCTGTAATTAAACACCATAACCAAAAACAAGTTGGGGAAGAAAGGGTTTATTTGACTTACACTTCCAGATTTTTGAAGGAAGTCAGAAAAGGAACAAACAGGGCTGGAAGCTGGAGACAGAAGCTGATGCAGAGGCCATGGCAAGAGCTGCTTACTGGCTTGCTTCCCCTCACTTGTTTAGCTTCGTTTCTAATAGTACCCAGGACCACCCGCCCAGGGGTAGCACCACCCACCATGAGCTGGGCCCTCCCCCCATTCATCACTAGTTAATAAAACGTCTTACAGCTGGATCTCAGGGAGGCATTTCCTCAAATGAGGCTCCTTCCTCTCTGATGACTCTAGCTTGTGTCAAATTGACACACAAAACCAGCCAGTATAGGGTTTCACCTTATCACAGTTAGAATGACCACAATGAGAAAGAAATGAATGACAAGAAACGCTGGCATGGGTGTGTGAAAAGGGTAAAGATGAGAACTGGCGTGGCCACTACGGAAACCAAGGTGGAGGTTCCTCAAAAAGCTAAAAATATATCTACTATATGATCCAGCTATGGCATATACTCAAAGAACTTTATATATTATATACTATTACAGAGATACCTGCCCATCTATGTTTATTGCTGCTCTATTCACAATAACCAGAAAATGGAAACAGATAAGATCCCATCAAGGGATGAATGGACAATAAGATATGATATATTTATTTACACAATGGAATATCGATCTGCTGTTAACACAAAATTATGGAATTCTCAGTTAAATGGATGGAGCTGGAAATAATCGTGCTGAGTAAGACAACCCAGACAAATACTACATGTTTTCTGTCATTTGTGGATGTTAACTTTGAATCTTCTGATATACATTGTTCATATGGAAGACTCATAGAGATCAAGAAATAAGTGTCTGTGGGGGTGCTTTCAAGGAAAGAGGGGTTGAATGATCCTAAAAGAGGATCAATAAAACTGGAAGGATTAAATTGGGCTGGGGGTCCAAAAGGACAGCATAAAAAAGGGGATATGGGAGGAACAACTAATACTAAACACATTCCACAAAAGTAATATGGAAGCCTACCTACTAGTATATAATCTTCATATATATATATATATATATACATACATAAATATATATTCATATAAATATATGAAGATATGTATATATATATATATAGAGAGAGAGAGAGAGAGAGAGAGAGAGAGAGAGAGTTAAAGCATAATTACCCTTTAGTTGCAATGCCCTTCCTAGATACCATAGAATAGCAAATAAAAATTCCAGTACCAGGAATGGGCTACACCTTTTGGAGTTCTTAGCAAGTAATGTCCAACAGACTCTCAAATATCACAAGCTATTGCCAGTGCTGTTGGTTACCCTCCAAAACTTGATAGTAAGATCCTATTACCAAGGACAACATGTACTTAACTCAAAACAGACATATCAAGTTGGCACTGACCTGGAAGCTTTATTCCTACTGCCTAGTTTTCATAGTGCGAAAAGGAGCTGTGCATACTACTAGAGGGAAAAGTAACCATTAAAAAGAGTAATCAAGAAAAAGTACTCTTAGCCAGCCAGGAATCTTGTTAGCTACAGTAGTAACTTACCTGGCAAGACATTCCTACTGGTGCAACAGTGCCATGAAGGCCATGAGAGTAACCAACCACTTTCTGGTTGGCTTTAAGTTCTACTCCACAGGATGAAGCCCATACCTGGCACCATTATTTAGACTAAAAGTCTATGGCTAGACAGGCCATAGGCCCTAGGGAGAAAACCTGGTACCATTATTCTATATTAAATTGACTCCTAATATCTTATGATTATATCCATGGATTAATGTATCTCTCAATCCTTGCCAAATTAACACAGAGACAATACAAAGGGCCAAGGTGCTGGGAATAAGAGGCCAGGGAATGCTTAGGACTAAATGCGACATCTATATTGCAACCCCAACCCCATCTCTAGAGGCTCAGGGATCATCCCTGAAGAGGTGGAAGAAAGGTTATAAGAGGCAGACAGAGAGAATGAATGCAAAGCACCAGCATCCTCTGGACATAGCAGGGCAGCTGCAAGGACAAAGTCATAGCAATGTGAACACGCACAAGCCCTGCACGAGCTCAAGACAGATCAAACTCCAACATGAAGAGGGGAATGTGGCAACAAAACTCTACCTCTAGCTGGGGAGCTCTTAGCGGTTGATAGCTGCTTGGAGAATCCATTTTCTCTAAGTGTTGGCCCAGATAAGTCCACAACACTCCCGTGGAGGGACACATCCAAGGATACACATGCCTCTAAATTGGATTAAGCTGGTGAAAAAACAAGAGAGAACAAAAAGTTGGGTGAGTAGGAAAGAGAGGGGTGGGTGAATATTATCAAAACCCATCATGGGAAATTCTGAAAGAACTAATAAAAAAGGAAATCACATTAAAGTTTACTTTGTATTGAAGATTGTGTTTACAGATGCAAAAATATGGTCTGAAAAATTCAAATAAACATTTCTGAACGATAGAATGGAATAAGAACCAGAAAGTCTCATGTAGTTCTTGGGTTAATAGAGACTCAGGCTTTAGCCAAGAGAGATCTAGTTGAAAAACTCTCTAGACCAGGTCATTCTTATTTAAATGGAAGTAGTATTTTAAACTGGGGTTTGCATGAGAGCTATCACATGTATAAGAGAGGCAGGAACTGGCTAGAGTTCTGGGGTGTATTATGGCAGACCCTGGATTGCATGCTCTACTCCTAAACACTCTAACTGTCTTTCTTCTCTGTGTCTGATCAAAACAAATGAAGCAAAGTGACAAGCTAGTGAAAGAGACTGCAGGTCTAAATGTCATCTGAAAAAAGGTTCATTTTTTTTTTGAAAAATCATTTTCTTGATTCTCCCAGCCACCCAACTGAGCCTATTACAGTCTGAAGTTCATCTAGAAAATCCTTTTGCAAAATATTTGCTGAGACACTGTCGTGTATGAATTGTAAGGGCTCAAGGCTTGTTCGGTTGTCCCTCCCCCATATCTATCTTCCCCAAACTACTTTCTGCTGCCTAAGGAGCTCAAATCCATATGTCTCAGACGTTGATTCCAGAATCGACACATTGCTCCCCTAGTTCCACCAAATACCAAAAAGTTACTAAATATCTCACTTCTGACTAAAATCAGACGAAGTGAACACAAATCAACGTTCCTTCATATAATCTTATTAGCCCCCGAGCACCACCATAAACTCTTATTTATGTCCTGCTCTTATTCTAATATTAGCAAGATCCATGACCAGTGAGTTTCTAAAAGTACTGGATGTTGCCCCCAGACTGCTACCCAGTCCAGCCCAGGAAGGTATAACTGGGATGCAATGTCTCCCAGGACAGTGGTGCAGAGGGGAGAAATGAATGTGGGGTGGGATGTGGTGGTCTAGGGAGATTCAGAACTTTCCGGAGCGAAAGTGCCGAGGAAGAAACGTCACACAGGGTGAGATGGCGTGATGGTGTCATTTTAACAGCAAATGGTGACAAAGCTCCCTCGCTTCGGTGCTGGAATTTTAAAAGGCTTTCAGATTTCACACCAGCTGCTTCCAAATTCTTAGTTTGATCCATTTTTCTCACTAGGAACTTCCCCCACCATAAGGATACATGTTGCAATCACATCATTTGATACTCAGGTGTTTTTAAGGTAAGACAAGGCCAGCTTTCCCAGACTATTGGTCCACCAAGGTCAGTAGTTTCCCTTTGACCTTTGAATTTACCTTCATCCTTCGCCTACACATGGTGTACTTGGATCTCGACAGATATAAACCAAGCCTATGTCTTGAACTTTCTTCTTTTGTCCTCTACTACATTGTTGTTAAAGTACTCTTTATTCTTGGGAATTTCATATATACGTACAGGGACTTGGGATCATATCTATCCCCATTTTTCTTTCTATCTCTCCCCATAACCCCAACATTCCCCCTTTTAACTTCACATGTGTTTGGGTTTTTTTTTCCTTTTTTAATAACACACTAAGTCTCATTAGTGCTGCCGATACATGAATTGGTGTGGGGCCAGCATAGAATCGTATCAATGGCCATAGCCTCAAAATACAGTGATTGTTCTTCCCCCAAAAACTATCAACTGAAAATGGCTTCTCGGTAAGGAATGGGTGCTAGAGGTTCTTCCCATCTTCACTGCCTACATTCTGTGCCCCCACACACGCTCTCTATGTTGCCAGAAGTTAGAGGAGCATAGGAGAAGCAAGAGAGAACCATTGGAGGCTTAGAACAGAGTTAGTATAGCAATCATTTGAGGTGTCAATATCATAGCTTCTCCTCTATGGGCATACAGTGGAGTCCTGTGTCCCCACTCTTACATTCTGTCAGGACTTATCTGGTTGGGGACCATGTGTTACTTCTAGATCAGAGTGTCAAATTGTCAGTAAAACCTTCCGGAGTCTGTTCTTTCTCCCATGGTGCCTGTACCGTTCTCATGGTGGCATGAATGGGTGAGTATTCATGAGCACAGTCTCTCTGCCAGCAAAAAATAAAGTCATCAGCTTCTTCCCTTCAGTTTAGGTTCATATGATCATCCAGGCTAGATAGCATGGAAGAATCAACAATTATTCTTAGAAACTAAAGACAGAAGGAAAAAAGTGCGAAAACTTACTCCCATTAGGCACAGATCTTCAGAACTATAAAAGCAAGCATCCAGCTAGGAAATGTTGACAGGAGTCTGCCCCTCACATGGACCCCTCATAAAGACCATCTCCCTACCACACACACACACACACACACACACACACACACACACACACACACACCTGGCTTGCAGAACTGGATCATAAGCACCAGCAGAATCGGAGCTGTCTGCCTGTTAATCTCTGTCTTTCTTGCCAACCTGCTGGAAGATAAAGGAATGCAAAGGAGGGAGGGGAGGGGAGGGAAGAATTCTTTGCTTTCCTCAAGACATTGTCAATTGCAGAAACCAGACTAGAAATTGAATAAGTTTGTGCTAGACTTTTAATAACTAAAGGTGACCAGGAAACTGTGAGAAAACATCTATGATGTCATTACTAGACAGGAAAGCTATTTTGACATAAATTGTCTGAAAGCAGCGATCAGAGGAATAATTGCTTCAAGTATGTGCTGTGCTGAGTTTAAAATGTTCACCAAAATGGTCACATGCCTAACTACAAATAATGATTAATTTTTTTCCTGAAACACTCTGGAACTCATATATCCAAATAAGTGTTGTCATTCAAAGTAATCTCCAGGGCCACACTCTTCATCCAGAAGTGCTCCCATTGCTCAAAACGCTTCTGGAATTGCCTTCTGAGCCAGTTTATGAGCCAAAAAAAATAAAATATCTCTTTATAGCCACGGCTCAGCCTTCCTTAGATTACTACTTTATTTCCAGTCCTCTCCCTCTCTCTTCTGGCTTTATTCAGCCTAACCCCATACTCCTCCCTCCCACTCTGTCAAATAGGCCAAGTGAATTTCATGCCTGCTCTGCAGAGGCCTGTGTGGGTGTTGAGGGGTATAAAGGTTTTGAGGACGAAGACAGGAAGTAAGAGGTGTTATAAGGAGCAACTCATTCAGATATTGTCTCCCTAAAGCAGGAAATTGCTTGTCCAGGCATGGTTGGTTGACCCTTATAGATGTAATTCCCCCAAAGATGAAGCCTTCTGCAATATATGTGTGTGTGTGTGTGTATACATACCTACCTACATACATACATTTTGGTAATTTTAAAAAACATCCCACTAAATTTTAAAAGATTCAAGTCATGCAAAGTATGTTCTCTGACCACAATGAAAATTAAATTTGAAAAGTCTATATCAGCAACAGGAAATGTCATGAAGCCTTGCTCTCACTGAGTAGCATTTTTTGGTGGCTGTTGGGGGAGAAGGGTCATTTGTCTTCAGTGACCTAGCCACTGATAAGTTGTCCATACTCCAGAAAATAACCCCATGCTCGTGTTCATGCAAGCAACCCTAATTAAACTTAGTGCACCATTTTTTTAAACACGAAAGAAAGAGAGAGACTTGGTGGGAAGAAGTTTAGACAGTGTGGGAGTGGAATAAGAGAGTAATTGGAGAGAACCTGACCAAAATACATTAGATGCACATTGACGCTGTCAACGAATATACTTCAAACTATCTTAATGTAGTATATATGGGAAATAGTGCCAAACTTTTGGATATTAAATAAAACAGCTCTAAATAACTCAAGGATCAAATAAGAAAGCAAAATAGATTTTAGAAAGCATATTGGATTGAATAAAAATTAAAAGAATTTCTTAGCCCCAATTTTCCTTTAGAACATAGGAAAGGGGGCAGAAATGTGGCAAACCATTAGGCATTTCTACTTAACGGGCAAACTCAGAAACAAGTGAATCATAGAACATAGACAGTGTCCACCCAAGAGCAAGAAGGGTCTCAGGGATGAGACTATGGAGCTGTTGGCAAAATTGTAACCTTGCAGTTACAAATGGCCACGTATCACACCAAGTTGGCAGATTGCCAAAGTGACTTCTCGCTGTGACAAAGTCTGCAAACACTGGAGAATCACAGACGTCCACAGCAGTCTTGCTGAAAATGAGAACAAAGAAGAAGCCTTTCCACCCAGGCAAGACTCTTCCTCACCTTGCCCTCTGCTCTCTGGGAGGTAGCAGGGAGGTGCAATACAAAGAGCAAGGGCCACTCCCCTGGCTGTTCTGTCCAGGTTGCCATTTTGAAGAGGTTGTGCACCTCTTTCTCATCTGCAACCCACTGGCAACACCCACCCATCCCCTTTCAAGAGTGCTGGGCCTAAGACGATGTAACAGAAATGAGGGTGTTTTGCATGGAAACAAAATTCAGCCTAAGCAAACCTGTAGTGCCCTTGAACTAATGAGAATAAAAATGGCAACAAATAAGAATCCTCCCCTCCTACATACCTGTAGGAGAGGATGAAAGTCTCCAGTAATTGTTCTTGCATTATAACCTTCCAGTTTCTTCCTTTTGTTCCTCCTTTCTCCTTTGATTTCCTTTGCTTTTAATTTACCACCTCCAACCCCAGGCAACCATTTTCAATTGTTTCTTTGATATCTATGTTTCTTATCTCAGCCTTGGTCCTGAACTTTTCGTTTCTTCTCCCATTATATCTCCACGTTTCTTCTCTGTCTGTGCTAATAATTAGACTCTTGCCCGAGACCTGGGAGGCTTTGAGTCTTCTCTCTTCCACTAAATGTACATATTCCTGTGCACTCATGCACACTCGTTAATAAATTTCCTAGCTTCTATCAGTTCTCTTGCACTGTGCTCCTGGAATCTATTTCTTCACTTCAGTCCCCTGCAGCACTGACCTAATTCAGTTGCTGTTATCTCAATAATTCTCTGAATACTTATCGAGTTTCTTCTATAGACCAGCTATCATGAAAGATACTGAGGATGTGGTGGCAAAAAAGACATGAGTCTTGCCTGAATGTTTCCCTGAATTGCTTGTCCTTGGAGGCTTTCTATAAAAACGGGAGCACACATTATGTGGCAAGTTTAATGACACAGGTGATAAAGAGAATTTTAGGAGAAGGAGGTGTTGACAATTGTAAAGTTCTCTAAGAGATGCCGCATCTAGTCCAACATGAGGTGGGTGAGCAGGCCTCCTGGTGGAGGGGAGTATAACGTGAAGGCTGAGTCTCCAAAATAGACTAAGTGGAAGAGAGAAAAGGAAATAACTCTGATTATATACATACAAGCAACATTAAATGGACTCTGAGGGATGGATTTACATATTTATGTATACATACATACATACATATATGCGTCATAATAATCAAAGGAAAAGATGCCATAAATTTGAAAGGGAATAAGAGGGGACATGATCCCGTTGAAGGAAGACACGGGGGAGGAGATGACAGAAGACAGGGATTTGTCCTCCCATTGTCCCACTTCTGAAATTCACACCTCCCAAATCCTTGCCCTGTGCTCTCCAAAGTCTCTATTCCATGTCTAATAACCCCCCCCTATGTCCTTAACTGCTTCAGCGATTGTCTCTTTACACTTTACCACAATGTGATCGTTCCTTGAGAACCTTCTCCTGTCGCCACCACAAGTAGACAGTCACACCAGCTCACTTCATCAGGCCCTGAATCTGCTTGGCCCCAACTCCCAGACCACCATCAGACTACCTAACTTCCCCAGGCCCAGGATCTCATTCCGGTGGCATGATTACCATTCTTGGCTCAATCGTCTCCCATCCCTGCAGCTCTTCACTGGATGATGTCTTTGTATCACTATGTCTTGACAGTGTCCTAACCAATACAGTCAAGCAAACTCTGATTTTCTTGATCACAGAGATTGTCTTTACTCGGAGACTTTGTTTTCACCAGAAATAATTTCATGCCCAAAGAGTAAACTGTCTAAATCACACAAAGCCCCACTCTCCAGTTCCCTCACTCCGTGACACGCATAACACCTGTTCTCTTTTCCGCTGGGATTCCCAGCCAATTGGCCTCTCTCCATTCTTACTTCATTTTAAAGCTGATGTGCTGGATTGAATGTTCATAGAATTAATTCAGTGAGCTTTTCAAAACTTATATCCTAAGCTGGGTAAGCACCCCCGAATTTAAAGCTCTGGACCAATGTAAATCACTGTATTGCAAGTTTCTTTTCACACTCTCTTTCTTGAGGCTGGCTTCTGCTGTCCCTATTGCCTTGTTCTAAAATCTTTAAGTCATACAACTTCAACCTCCTGGGACTTACGTCCACCTGCTTTCTGTTCTTATCTGATTCTAGCCATTTTTAGAATCCTCCGTTCGTGCTGACCTTACTTCATAGCCCTATGACCACAACCCATACTCCTCTCTGATCCCTCTAACATCCAATACCTATCCGAACCCCTACTCTCCAAAGGTGAGTAGGGGTGCTTCCCTTTTAAAATGTTCTCAAGATGTGGTCATGAATTGTAGTTTCTATATCTATTTTTATCTCGGTGCTATACCTCACTCAAACCTTCCTGGACATTTCTGGAAGAACGCGGGGTCTTTCACTTCTATATTGCAGCCAGTGCTTTTTCTCTTTTGCTCCAGTTCCATCAGCATTGTTGCCCACAAGGCACCCAGCAAATGCTGACCCCTCCACTGGGAGATATAACTATATCCATGTGTGCAGTTGGTTGTTTATTTTACTCTTTGGCTCTTCACTCTTTGGGGGGCACCACCAAGCTCCCAAATAAAACACACCGAGTCTTATTCTTATAAATGCCTGGCCTTAGCTTGACTTTATTCTAGCCCGCTTTTCTTAAGATAAATTATCCCATCTATCTTTTTCCTCTCTCTCTCTCTCTCTCTCTCTCTCTCTCTCTCTATATATATATATATATATATATATATATATATATATACTTCTCTCTCCATGACTTGTTATGTAGCTGATTGACTGGCCCCTGGAGTCTTCTTCCTCTCCTCCTTTTCGAGTTCCTTGATCTCCTTCCCCTCATAGTTCTCCTCCTATTTATATTCTTTGCTGCCAGCCCCGCCCATTCTTTCTCCTGCCTTGCTATTAGATGTTCAGCTCTTTATTAGACCAATCAGATGTTTTAAACAGGCAAAGTAACACAGCTTTACAGAGTTAGACTGATGCAGCACATCTTTGCATCTTTAAACGTTTCACAGCAAAAACAAATGTAACACATCTTAAAATAAAACTCTACAACACATGTATATAAAACTACTCTATATGTCTCTTTGATAGTACCATTTGGAGCTGAAGACAAGCCACTCAAGAGAGAAAAAACTTTCCATCATCCATACACATCTAGTACCATCAACAACTATATAATCCTACAAGAAAGCTTCCAGACATTTCCAACATTTGTGTGAATCCCACATCCTAATTCTAGCTTCTCTCTTCCCCAGAATTGGATATAAACCCATAGAGACTGGCTTGATGGGAAAAAATCCCAAGTTTTCCTCTTTAATCTTTTTCACACTCTCTTCTTGGTCATCCATATCTTCTTCGGAGTTCTTTCAGAGGAACAAGCAATTGAGAGACTGTTGTTTCACAGTGCAGGTTTCTATTTAATTTAGTGGAAAACTCTAGTTCATTGTCCAAAGCCTTATCCCACCACTGATGACCTTGAGAGAGCCACTTGTTTTTTGGTTTGTGATACAATTTATCTGTTATATATGTGGCACAGGTACAAGAAATATTCAGGATGACGCAGCTGGAATAAGACGATAAACGTGCTAAGGCGTTAAGCCCAGAGGTCTCTGAAAATCAATTAACTTTCAAACCCCAGGTTCTTCAACTATAAAATGCGGTGAAGAATCATCTCATAGAGGCACTTAAATGAGATAAGGAAGGTTCTTTTTTATTATTCATTTATTTTTATATCTGGGCCACAGTTTTCTTCTTCTTTCTCTCCTCCCATTCCCTCAACCTACCTTCCCTACACCCATCTACTCCTCCTAAGTTTCTCTTCAGAAAAGGGCAAGCTTCTCATGGTCTCAACCAGCCATGGTACATCGTGTTACAGGAACAAGGCACCTCCTCCCCTATTAAGACTGAATGAGACAAGATGATAGGAGGAAAGAGTCCCAAAAGAAGGCAACAGAGTCAGAGACAGACCCTTCCCCCACTGTTAGGAGTCCCACAAGAAGACCTGTTGGAAGGGAGGCTGTTCGTTGCTTTCTGCCTGCTCAGCCCCAAAATAACCACACAGAAACTGTATTATTTAAAACACTGATTGGCCCATTAGCTCTAGCTTCTTATTGGAAAACTCTTACATATTAATTTAATCCATTTCTAGTAATCTGTGTATCACCACAAGGCTGTAGCTTACCAGGTAAAGTTCCGGCACCTTTCTCCGGCGGGGCTACATGGCTTTTCCCTCACTGTACCTCCTTTCTCTCACCATTCAGTTTAGTTTTCCCCACCTATCTAAGTTCTGCCCTATAGACAGGCCAAAGCAGTTTCTTTATTCACCAATGGTATTCACAGCATACAGAGGGTAATCCCATATCACCTCCCATTTTCTGTTTAAATGAAAAGGAATGTTTTAACTTTAGCATAGTAAAATTACATATAATAAAACAGATATCAATCAAGAATTACAGGTACAATATTTATATCTACTTTATCTTTTATCATAACTAGGAAAACTATAACTCTAAATTCTTCAACTCCACCAAAGACTCCAGAAGAATATAATATTACCTAAGTAAACAGGAAGTGCATTATAAGCAACTTCCAGAACTTTAGAATTGACAGAGACATCTTGCTGCCTGAACAGTCACCCAAAGTTCTTCTGTACTGTTGGGGCATCCTTCTTCAGCAGACTTTTCCATAAGGCAGTAAATTTCAAAGACAGTTTCACCTATATTGGCAGTTTGTCAGTCACTTTCTTCTGTGTCCTGAAGAGCAGGAACCCCAAAGTATGGTCTCACCTTTAGGCAAGTTCAGCAGTCATTTCTTTGTGGGTCCTGCTTGTCCAGTTTTTTACAGTACACCATGAAGCAATCTGGGCAAGATCAGATTCTTGCTCAAATGGCTAGCAAACTCTATGAGGAGTCTCTTCAATACCCATCTTCCTCTTGAAGTAATTGGTGCTGCCATGAGCAGATGTATCTCACTGTCATGAAAAGTCCTAACTTCTTAAAATATTTAAATGTCATATCCCATAGGTCTTTAAAAGGTTTAAAGAACACATATCTAGTTGAAATATATCTCTATATATCTAAAAAAACTAACATGACTACACACTTGATTATTACAGATGATTAACTACTAACCTATATTTCTTAATTATACACTGAATTTTTAGATGAGTTGGACAAACACAATACCTTAATCAAGATCAGAAATACATATACACAGTATAACAAAATTGACCTTAAATTTGTATCAATAAACCAAGATCCATATTAATGTAAAGTAACCATCTCTATAGTATATCCCCCTTTAAATGTAAACCAACACTTATAAACAATATTTGGAAATATAGGTATAGTTTTCTACAAACTGCTTCCTGTTATTTATTGGGTAAAATAATGTTTTGAGGAGTGTTCAAGGTGACCTTTCATAGGGTCTTGGTTCATCAAACCACATTAGCCTGAAATGAATTGACAGGTTCTCAACCTCTGTGGAAACAAAACAAAAACCTCTTTTCCAAAGTAACATATCCTTAGACCCAAATTCTGAAGTCAAGATACCTTTAAAGTATATACATTGGTTACTTAGCTTCTTCACAGTCAAAAGATTCAAAGAAAACACAATAATATGCATTATCCAGACTCTCTGTGAATTTTCCATCTTTACATTGCTTATTTTTTTACTCCTTTTAATCTATGACTATCCATACTCTATCTCTTTAAAGACTTTGTCTTATTTTTAAATGATTTATTTCTTTTCCAACTCTCTATATTCTCTTCTTCTGTCTCCCAAGCCTACATACATTTATGCAACACTGTGACCCATTTAGAGGTCTTTTCCATCTGAATTTGTCTTTATCGTGTATTTATAATTATTTTCTGACCATAAGTGCTTCTTAAAATGCTAATCCCTTCTTATGAACTTAAGTGGTATCACCGCTAGGGGAAATATGGCACTGCCTGTCTGCCCTGCCCAGTCCAGTGGAGTTGTTTGCTGCCTCTGAAAGTCATGCTCACAGCCCCATGTTTAGGGGCCAGTCTATGCTGCCATTAAGCAAGCTGTAGCACTCAATTCACAACCCACTTAAATGCTCCATAGCCAGACCTCCAGAAAGAGCCAGAGTTCTGACTAAACTTCCTGAACAGCACAGCCCAGGAAGCCTCAGCCAGTTCAAAACAGAGTGGCTTTTTTTTCCTGCCACTTCAGAAAAAATTCTCTTAAAGGAGCCATGCCTCTGAGGGTTTCTAGCAAACAGAGCCCACCCAAGAAAATACTGCTACCAAACCACACTTAACTCTATTCTTCTGTGTGTAGGATTTCTTTTTAAGCTTTCTCAGGTTTTAAGTGGATTTTAGTTGTCTACATGGGTGCCAATTTTGTTGGAAGGGAGGCCGTTTGTTGGTTCCCAGCTGCTTATCCCTGAAATAATCACACAGAGTATTATTTAAAATACTGCTTGGCCCATTAGCTCTAGCTTCTTACTAACTAACTCTTACATATTAATTTGACCCATTTCTAGTAATCTGTATACTGCCACGAGGCTGTGGCTTACCAAGTATAGTTCTGGCATCTGTATTCAGTGGGGCTACACAGCTTCTCCCTCACTGCACCTCCTTTCTCCCAGCATCCAGTTTAGTTTTCCCCACCTATCTAAGTTCTGCCCTATCAACAGGCCAAGGCAATTTCTTTATTTACCAATGGTATTCACAGCATACAGAGGGGAAACCTACATCAAAGACCAAACTACACAACTGTAACATATATGCAGAGGACCTAGGTCAGCCCCATGCAGGTTCCCTGGTTGTCAATTCAGTCTCTGTGAGCCCATGTTAGTTGATTCTAGGGGTTTTCTTGTGGTGTCCTTGACCCCTCTGTCTCCTACAAGTCATCCTCTGCCTCTTCTGCAGGATTCCCTGGGGTCTACCTAATGTTTGACTGTGGGTCTCCTCTTCTGCAGGATTCCCTGGGGTCTACCTAATGTTTGACTGTGGGTCTCTACATCTGTTTCCATCAGTTTCTAAGTGAAGCCTCTCTGATGACAGTTTGGTTAGGCACCAACTATGAGTATAACAGAATATCATTAGGAATCATTTCATTGACTTTGTTTTTTTTCTTTTTTGCAAATCATGTTTGGTTCTATCCTGGATCTCTGAGTTATCCAGCTTCTGGGTCCTGATTCTCCAGGCAGCATCAGAAGTGAGTTCCCTCTCGTGGTATGGGTCTCAAGCTGGACCAGTCACTGGTTAGCCATTCCCACAATTTCTGCATCACCTTTACCCTAGCAGGTCTTATAAGCAGAACAAATTGTAGGTCAAGGATTTTGTGGATTGGTTGGTGTCACAATTCCTCCACTGGAAGTCTTGTCTGGTTATAGATGATGACCAGTTCAGGCTCCATATCCTTTTCTGCTTGGAGTCTTAGTTAGGGTCATCCTCATAGATTCCTGAGAGTTTTCATTCACTAGGTTTTTAGCTCTGAGATGTGCAGATTCGTGATAGTGCTCTTGTAACTAGAAAGCAATCACAAATCTCAACACTGGTACAATGTAGATGAGGTAGTGATAGTTCACAGAAGATAATGGCACAGTCCTACTCCAAAACCTGAGGACATCAGACAGCTTCCCGCCTAAGTTGGATTCCATTCATATGCCAATCTTGCACAACAAAATAGAGTAGTAACATTCACTAGGAATTCTGCAAATCAAGATTCCTTATTGCTTATAAAAAATTTAACTATTTTCTAGGTAAGGGTTTTTTTAAATTCTTCTACATTAGGATATTATCCAATACCCATAAAACATCATTCCATGTAATGCATATATAATTTGAATGTTTAAAAATCTATTTAAGATGCTACAAAAATCCATTGCTATAAAATACATTTGCAATGTTGGCATATTATACAGACATACTTATATTACATCAGTTTAATTGTTCTGAGCCAAGTTAAACTCCATTTTTGTCTGGTAGATTTTTTAACAAGATATAATTTGAGGCTAAAGAGTCCAATATAAGCAGAACAGAAAAGCACCACGTGGCAATATCCTATTTTCTGAACACTGTGTCTGGCCACATACATTTTTAATATTATAAAATTGGCTTGTTCTGTAATATTTTGATTGGAGATTTATGCACAGTGTTGCTACATCCCTTAAACAGATGTGCAGTAAATTTGATGAAAAAAAAAAACCTCTCTGCTTCCTGAAACTAGGACACTTGCTTATTTAAATAATACTCAACAACAGTCACTGTGGATGTTTTAGAAACAAGGGATGTTTACAAAGGAAAGATCTCAACATGTAGCCACAATTTTATTCCCAATTCGTTCCAGACCTTCAGAACGTCTAACTGACATACTGCTGTACTCCCCACAATAGCCTTTTCCTATTGTCTCCTGTGAAATGACCACACAAAGCATAATAAAATAAAGAAGAGATTGTTCTTTTGTCCAGGAAATGCAGCTTCATGGGATTGAAATGATTCGGTACTTAGGACTATAAGTCTTTCTTAAAGGTTGCACCAAAAAGTAGAGTCCAGGTTTTGAAATTAAATATCTTGCTTTCCAACCCCAGTTCTCAAACTTACAATGAAATTCTTTTCCTCTTCAGTTCCTCATCTACAAAATAATGCAAGTAATAAAATTTATTTTTCATGGGAGTTAAAAGAATTTAGTGAAATCTTCCCTAAGGCCCAAAGCAGAACATAGCACACAATAGATTCTCTTGTATTTAGTATATTTATGCATTTTGTTATAGTTACTGTCTTGCTAATGGATATGCGTGGTCCAAATGGGCTCCAGGAAAGTGAGTGAAGAAATCTTTATAAATCTACACCTGCTATTAGGAAAAAAACAAAATCTCCATGCCCATTCCCTAGTGGTAAGAGATCTTATATGCAGAATAACAATTACATCAAACATCTCCACAGTCTACTTTCTTAAAGTCATGGATAAAAACGGTTTTTACATATTATTCAAAAACCTTGCTAATTCCAAAAGCCAAAAACTCTAAACACCTGAAATAATTTACACATTCTGTGTTATGTTTTTATTCAAAAATCTATCATTTTAAACCCAGGGTAATTCCAAATCTCATTTAAATGAGTTGTTTCCAACTCCTCCCCAAATGAGCCCTTTACTAAATTATCTTCACTAGCATCCAAAGGGACTGATTTGAGCTATTCCTTCTCTGGTGAAGATGTTAATGAACACCACTTGTCAAAAGCCAAACACTAAAGAGAAAGTAGGAGGTTGAGCTATCTAATAAGGATAAATCATTAAACACAAATGTATTTTAATTTTGTATATTACTTGGCCTAGGCAAGTTGTACATTTGAAATTACTCTGTCAATCAAATCTTTCCTACTCCACAGTCCTTCCTGTTGTCACTCTATTTTGCTGCATTATTTATACCTTACTTCCTCTAAGGAGGGAAAGAGAGAGAATGCATGTGCAAGAGTATGTGCAGGTGGCTGCCTGGAAAAGACCAGAGAGGTCCAACACCAACAGTCCTAATAACATTGAAAGGGGAAATCTCACAGGCCCCATCAATAGACAAAGAACTAGAGGCAACAAAGGAATATCTAGAGTGGGAGAAATAACCCTCCCCAGAGATATACCTCCTAATCTGTTAGCCAGTACCAAATGACAGACCTAAAATTATAAGCATAAAGTAACAATAGATGGACTAATTCAGTGGTATCATGTGTGTGCATGAAAATAGACATACATACATGCTTGCACACACACAGTCAAGAACAACAACTAAAGGATTTTGAGTAGGAGTAAGGGGAGTGCATGGGATGGGTTTGATGGTGAAAACAGAGGGGGTAAATTATTTAATTATGCTTTTATTCTTGAAAAATGTCTTTTGGAAATAAGTTATAGAGCATCAAAAATTAAACCAAAGAATATGATCAACATTGCATGAAATACTCAATTATTGATAAAAATGTTATAAAAAAGAATTTTAAAGCTATAGTTATACCATACCTAGATGTACAAATAATTCAGTGATTATGCATGCACCTTCCTCATAGTTAAGAAGCAAAATATTGCCAATACTGTATTTCCCCATTGCTCACTCTTCTCCCTCGTTTAATATTGTATATCCTGAATTTAGTAACTTTTTATTTACATATATGTCTTTATATGTTATTAAATAGATTCCTCTAATCAATATACATGCTTTTAAACTTTGTAAATGAAGACTAGAGAAATGGTTAGGTGGCTAAAATCACTTTCTTTTTCTGCATAAGACCAACATTTGGTTTCAAACACCCACATGCACCTCACAACCATCTGTAGCTTCAGTTATAGGGGATTCATGGCCTCCTCAAGTACCAGGCATGCTGAACACTCATACTCACAAAATAAAAATAAACAATGTTATGGATGGTATTTATAAGGTTTCCAACACTACTGTGTTCAAGAAATTCCTCTGTAAGGCTTGAGTTCACTTATTTTCAGATAAATAGAATTCCCTGTAAAAACACAACTTATTTACTCATCCCCTTGTCCTGTTAGGCTTTGGATATGAAAAGTCTCCCACAATACCTCTCCTAGGTAACAAAGGCTAACAAATAAAGCCCAGTGCCAGGAATTAGTTACCTGCTGTGGATCTGCTGGTCTACGAGAGAAACCTCTAAACACTATGGGCTATGCTTAGTTAGGGTTTCTATTGCAATGAAGAGACACCATAAGAAAGCAGCTCTTATAAAGAAAACATTTAACTGGGGCTAGCTTAAGTTTCAGAGGTCTAGTCCATGGTTGTCTTGATGGGAAACAAGCTGGTACTCACCTGAAAGCGTCAACCCCTTTGGATCACTCTCATAATGCTAATGCTGTTCATAGTAGCAGAAGGAAAATGTGATCATCAGTCTTACTCAGCTACAAACTCTGCAGACAGTCTGGCAAGGCATGCCCGCTGGTGCGATAGCGGCATAAATGTCATGGAAGTGACCAACCACTTTCTGCCTGGATTTAAGGTCTGAGCCACAAGATAAAACTCGTATCTGACCCTGCTACCAGGCCCAAGATCCTGTCATAGGTTCTAGGGTAAGGACCTACTACTATTATTCTGCTAAGTAGACACAATATTAAACAGGCCTCCAACACCAAACTGTTGTACACATGAAAAATTTAGAGACCTAAATAGCAAGTAATAATAATGATCCATAATAGAAAGCCCTGACTTAACTGTTGAATTTTACTAAACTTAAAGAAAATCAAATGCTAATTCCCAATCTATTTGAAAGAATTAGAAGGTACCCTTTCAAATTCAGTCTCTGAGGCCAGTATTACCCTGTTTCCAAAATCTGACAAGGACAAATAAAGGACTAGAGGCCAATAATGCTGATGAGAGACACAGAGAAATGCTATTTACCCCAGACAGGAAACTAACCAAAGAAATTACTTCATCCAAACCCAGAATAGTGAAACAATGTGTTTATTGGTTATTTGCAGGAGCAGGGGAGAACCGAACACAGCTGCATCAGTGTTCTGTGCCTTGTGAGCCCTAGCAGCCCCTGATATCATGCACAGCTACAAGACTCTGTGCAGTTGATGGAGGAGGGAATCTAAAATGATATTCTGATGAACCCCCCTTATTCTTCTGTGAGGAGATGTTAATAGGCCTGATTTTGTGTCTTTTGTGACTAAGTAACTGCCCTTATTTCAAGATGACAATGCTTATGTCATGTCCAGAAGACAACATTTCAATGTGCCCATTTATATGCACAATTACTATGAGTTATTTTATACATGTCCATAGTCAAGGGGTAAAAGAAGACAAAGATAAGTCAATGACTTCCGGAAAGTGAAGGGTCAAATTTGAATTGGACTGTAGGATACAGACAATGTATTTGAAGAGGAGAGAACACTAGTCTAGGCTGAGAGAGACACACATGAGTCCAGTAAACCCTGAACAGAACCTGAGAGGAAAGGCCTGGGAAGGAGCTTGCTAAGGAGTCTTGAAACCTAGGCAGAGTGTCAGCAGGAACTTGATCCTATTCTAATCCAACAGTGGTGCATGAGTTGATGAACTGGGGGGCTGGAGTGGGAGCATAATGGCCCTTCTGAGCCTTTCAGGATAATGCAAGAGCCAGAAGAGATATCTCCAACCTCAGCTGGAAGTGACTGGCCACCCAGAGCAGCTGGTGTGAACCAGCTATGCCCAGGAACCTTAGCAGCACTTCTAGAAGGAGTCTCACAGACTGAGACTCATCTAATGCAGAAGACAGAGTTCTCTCTTCTCAAGATGAGAAAAGCTGTTGGGCTCTTCATTCCTGCAGCTTACATTGAATTCTCTGCCACTCAAACATTTTTTTTTAATAATCTGGCAGTGGTCTTTGCCTATTAAGCACTTCTGGACACTGAGAAGTGATATTGATTTGTTTTACTTTCACTGCGGGAAGAATTTATTCCTATTTGCACCTTTGCTTCTTCATCCTCTTTTTTTTTAATACCTGTGGTGGTGGTAGATCTTAAATCGGATTACTTACGATTTGGTGACCTTGGGAGGAATAGATGCTGCAGGATGTGTCGTCATGATTTCTTGGAAATGGATGAAGCATGCTGTCTTCCCTGACTTGGCTAGACAAAGATGACTCTCCCCTGCTTCTGTGCAGGGCTATAAATACAGTGATCATCTGAATGTCTATTGTGGGTACTCACAGCTGCTCTGGCTTCCACGTGACAATGGTCATGTCAGAAATCAACATCAGGACACAAGGAAGGGCCCTTGGCTTCTGAAAGATTAACTCACTCCTTTACCCCATTCTGAGTGCTGAATGTTATGCTTGAATTAAAGACAGATAATGGAAGAGGTCCAGGCCTTACCCACAAAGAACTCACAATGAGAATCAGAAGTTCAAGAAACAAACAAGCAAACAAACAAACAAACCACACCAAATAAAGATGGCCATGGCTTTAAGGTCAGTGGGAGCACAAAAGGAGGAGTACTTGGATCAGCCCAGAGAGGTTGAGGAGGGATGTACAGGAGAAGACTTGCAATGAAGATGTAGGTGGGATAGCCGCTATGCACGCAGGGATAGAACATTTACAAGAGAGTCCCATACTACTAAGAGAACATTCCAGAGGTCTCTCTCCACTACATACTTCCATACCAAGAACAAAAATTCAAAAGCTCATCTCACACAGGCAGCTCTGACATGACAACGACAGTCTGTAAAGAAAATAAGTACACCAAACATACTGGATTTTCTGTTTTAATCAAATTCTCTCCACCATTGTCTTGATTTCTATTTGTAGAAATTGATTCTAGATGTATGGCCAACCCTGCTTCTAGGAGGCCTTCACTGATCCCAAAAATGTCTTCGTTGGCATCAGCAGACTGGTCCAGGGTGTAGAGAGCCTTTGACTTCACTAATAGATGAAGCCATCTGGAGGACACAAAAAGCAGGTAGAGGGCAGGCCACAGAAAATAAGGCAGGACAGAGAAGAAGGAACCAAGCTTCCCCTGAGCACTGAGAAGTGTTTCACTACCAACTGCTTAGTCCACTCAGCTGATGCCCTGCCACACTCTTAAGCCTACTTGATGGGATCCAAATCATTAGGTCATCCGCAGAGGCTTCAGAGGCTGACGACAGGCCTGAGGATGGCTGCCAGCCTGGGGGAAGACGTCTGCTACTGGTTTTAGAGCTTGCTTACCCAGAGGCTGTTTAGTTCTATCTCAGGGCTTTACAAAGAGCCTTACAAACACTCTAGAGCTAAAAAGCACAACAAGGGAACATGGTTCCAAACACGAGAAGATGGTATCAAATTGAAATTAGCATCTAACTGAAGGTCTACAAGATGCAATATTATGTCAGTTTTTATTAATTGTTCAGTTTTGTATTTACTGAAAAAAATCATGATAGAAATGATCATTTGTAATTTTCTCATCGCATGAGGCTTCCTGAGTATGTATATGCTTGCCAAAAATTCACCCATCATAAATAATGTTTAAGCCAAAATCAGAAAATAATTTTAAGTTTTACAGTAAACAAATACATAAGGCGAAATGATAATAGTGATAATATACTGGAGAATATGGAGGGCTATTGTACCATCCAATAGACTTAAAATGTTTGTGAGGATCTGGGATAAGGCCTCTAAGGCAGGAGAGCATGAGACCTGGAACATTCCTAGAGGAGCCCTGGATCTCCTCCAGAGTCATTCTTCTTCATTTACTAAGGCTTCTTGACCAGCTTCTCTCAGACACCAAACACTATCTTTTACTCCTTCTGAGTGATTCAAAATATTTCCTTGTAAAAGGTAGTGCTCACTTGGAGTTATGGTTGATTGTACTATTGGCGAAAGCTCGGGTTCTAGGAGTGCTCTCTGTAATTCCCAAAAAGCACAAAATGTCTTTCCCAAATATCACTTCCCTTGACGGTGAGATTTATTTGACCACTAATGTGATGGATTCCTGTTACTGAAGAAGTATGCGGTTAATTTGCTCTAAATTTTAAACATATTATCTATCTAATGTATATGGGTGCTTTGCTTGCATGTGTGTTTACATACTGCATGCATTCCTGGTACCCAGGAAGGCCAGAAGAGAGCATTGGTTTCTCTGGAACTAGATTTATAGGCAATTGTAAGAGCCATGTGCATGCTGATATTCAAACCCAAGTCCTCAGTCAATGTTTTTCAATCCCAGAGCCACCTCCCCAACCCTTGCATTATTAATAATTACTTGTTAAATGAACCAAAGATCATTCTAAAAGTCCACAAAACTTCACAGATGTCCACATGTAATGCAGTGTCACATTGCACTGTGGAATTGTAGTGTGTGTGTGTGTGTGTGTGTGTGTGTGTGTGTGTGTGTGTGTAATTGTCTCTTCCACTTAATTGTGCACTACAAGAGAGAAAGCACTATATTTCATCTATCACTGTGCATCCTGAATCTAATATGGTATATATTATGTACTCAAGTTTTGTTGAGTGAAAGATAGAATACAAGAATAACAGATAAGAAATAGACCAATGAATCAGATAGACGATAGATAGATAGATAGATAGATAGATAGATAGATAGATAGATAGATATGTCTGTAAACTATAATCTTCAGTGTCAAGTTGGTTGAGTTTGTGATTGTGTGATTGCTTGGGAAATATAACTCTGAGTTCTGAGTATGCCTGGAAGAGTATTTCCTGAGAGCTTAGGCTCAGAATGAAAGACCTGCCTCGAATGTAGGGAGCACCATCTTATTCATCAGGGTTCCAGACTTAATTAAAAAGGAAAAGGAAGACGCCAGATAAGTCCCAGAATTCATAACTTGCTACTTCATGACCATAAATACAATGTGACCAGCAGCTTCGTGTCCCTGTCACCATCCTTGCCCACCGTGCTATACTGTACCATTAACCCATGACCAAAGCTCATCTTTCCTTCCTTGAGATGCTTAGTTTCAGGTGTTTTGTCACATCAAAAATCAAAATTAATAAATAAAATAAGTGATAGCTAACAAATCTCAAAAATATTAAGGCAAGGTTTCTTCTTAATAGGTTACCCCATGCAAGTTCAGTCCTAAGCATTTCAGTCACCTGTTTGTAAATGGTTGCACTGTACTGTTTGAGCTAAATGTGTTTGCTATTCTCATTTGACATTCGCATATCTCTATAAAAGAAAACAGTGAGATAATGAAACAGAGATTCAGAGACTGAGTAAAGTACCCAATGCCATGAACCTAAGATGTACTAGTGGATCTGTTAATACCTCCTCCACAAACTCAAAGTTTACCTACTTTATTCTATGCTTCTTAGGGTATGAATAGAAAATGCTTTCCTCACAAATTTGTATGCTGAATTATGTACCCAAGATGAAAAAATAGGACACTAAGGAAGTCATACATGGGCCTGGGTTTCTCCTCCTCCTTTTCCTCCTTACTCTGTCCATTATGAGGTGAATAGGATTCCCCCATCACACACTCCCACTGCCGTGATGTTCTGCCCAAGTGCATAGAGAATTCAGCTATAGACTAAACCCTCTGAAGCCACAAGTCCAATTAGTCCTTCTCCCTGGAGTTGTCTATGTCAGATATTTTGGCTATTGCCATGGAAACCTAGCTAATACAATGCTATTGCATTGCTCCTTGTGGGAGTATTAAGATTGAATGAACTTAAAGTGGGTCAGAATACCTGCTTAGAACTAATAAACACTGAACAGCATCCCAGACCAGCTTGTGTGGATGTCTTCCTATCTCTTTACTGTCTTTAGCACAAAGCAAATGTCTACTGCCCAGAATATAAAGACAGACGTGGATGAAAACAAGTACAGAAGCAAAACTGGCACCTACTTCCACCTCTGAAGCCTTCCTGGGTCCATGGGAGGTAGTAGAGAAGGCAAAGTCTGAGGCGCAAAAATCTTTTCTTCTGGACTCTTCCGCTAAGTGATTATATTACCTCAGTCAGGATCTGTGCCACCCTGGGTTATGTCTACGGCCCTTTACAGTGCTAATATCCTCTCAACCTAAATGCCCAATCTCACTTCAATATTTTTCCCATCCCCAGGGATGTACTTTTTCTCAGGCTAGGGACCATTTCACGTCCTACAGCAGAGGATGAATTACCTCAGGAATTGTAGCCTCAACCAGGGCAACGGCAAAAGCAGCTGCTATTCTTCCAACCTTCTAAACGCCCAGCTAACCACCTACCTCAGCTAATAGCCAGCGGGTTAGGTTTCTTCATAGGTTAATTATACATTGTGTGGAAAGCATTTCCTTTCATCAGGTCTAAATTTGCTCCCTTTTAATTTTGTCAAGTGCTGCCTCTCTCTCGGAGGAGGGGAAAGGGCACGGAGGAGCCAGCAATTGGCTTGCTGCGCCCCATTCATTATACTCAGCACCTCGGAGAGCGCTCACCCCTTTCCTTTCCTCTTTTCAGCACTAAATGTGCCATCTCTTCTGGTGTGGAAGGAGCCCCTTCTCCCACATCCATCTGTGTTGCCCTCGCAAGAACCTTTCCTATTTCTGCTGTGTCCTGTCCAAGATTAGGTGAGCTGCAAAGTGGATGAGGCGGTCAAGGTGAGGTGAGGGTGCAAATGCGCCAGCAGGAGTCACAATGCTTTCTAATCACGCCCCAGTTCCTTCTTAACACCGATTCCCCCCTTGCTTGTCTGGCCAATTACCTTCTTTCTCTGGAAGCAGAGCCCACTAGCATGTCTGAGACAACTAGTGAGTCATTTGCAACTCAAACAGTTGCTGACGGTTTGAGACTAAAACATAGCAGTCTGAATTTCTCGAGGGAATGATACGAAGGGCCTTAGGTGCTGTGTTCTTCGGAGATGGGTGGAGTCATCTTCACAAAGAAGATGGAGAGAAGAGTCCCCTCGGACAAAGAGAGAGAGAGAGAGAGAGAGAGAGAGAGAGAGAGAGACAGACAGACAGACAGACAGACAGAGACAGACAGAGAGAGAGAATCCAGAGGATCCAGGGCACCCAGGGCCAGTGTTCTGGTTTGGTTTCTGTTGCTGTGATAAAACATTAACTACAAGAAACTTGGGGAAGAAAGGGTTTATTTGATTTAGACGTCTTGATCACAGTCCATCATTAAGGGAAGTCAGAGCAGAAATTCAAGCAGGATCAGAAAGTTGCTTACTGGATTGCTCACCTGGCTTGCTCATCACCTTTGAATATAGTTCATGTCCACCTGCTCAGGAATGACTGACCCCAATGGACCCAGCCCTCTCACATCAATAAGCAATAAAGAACATCACCCCCACTGGTCAGTCTGATAGAGATAATTAGGAGTCCCTCTTCCCAGGTGGCTCTAGTTTATGTCCAGGCAGTAATCTTTGCTGGACTGTACAGTGACCTAGAAATGGCTTTGGGGCTTCTACTAAAATTTGTTACATGAGCCATCCCAAAGTTCAAAAAGCACCTAATGCCAGTCCTCGGAGGGTGGGAAGTAAAATGCAAGGATTGATAAACAGAATCACTACACAGCTAACATTTCTGAGACCTTGCCAGGCACGCTGTCAATCACTCCCTTTTCTCATGCCATTCTTTCCTCCACCCTAGCGTGAGAACACTCACTATCTGCTTTGTTCCTGTCAGGAAACTGAGGCACAGAAAGGAACTATGGAGTCGGGAGTCACACTCAGCAGCAGGGAGTCCGTCGTGAACTCCAGTCGGGTCTCTCGTGGCCCTGCCTCAGCTGGAGACCTGGAGTCCTAGAAACCCTCATGGAGAGCTGATACTGGGATGGGGGCCTTCTTGCCATGTGTCATGGGTTCCTTTGAGCTCTTTGCACTCTGTCACACTGTGCTCGTTGATTACTTTTTGGCTGTACCCAAATCCCACATTGACGCCACAACCCTAGTACATAACTGTACAGAAAATTCGTACACAAGAGTAAAAAATTGACTTTTACCATGGTTAACCCACAAGAGCCTGAACTAAGAATTAGGTGCATAAACTCAAAGCAGGAGGCCCCAGGGCTTTCCTAAGGGAGGCTGATTACCAGGATACTCCCTGGAAGGAGCTTCTGGGAAGGATCTATGTTAACCTGCACGTGGCGTAAGTTCTTGATCATGATAAGAACAGCTGGCAGCAGTGTGTACTCGCTACGCCCAGGAACCGCACTGGGCCGATCACATGCCAGGTTTCCTTTCAATAAGTCCTCTAACAAATCTCTGAAGTAGGCATTGCTACTTTATTTCACAGAGGCACAGAAAGGTAAGTTAACTTGATCTCAGCAGAGGAAACTTATTCATAAAAGCGAAAGGAAAATAAACTCAGTCAGGCATGGTGGCTCCTGCTTGTAATGCTGGCACTGGTTTAGGCAAGAGGACTGCCATGAAGCTGAGGCCAATCTGTCGTCATAGTGACTTCTAAGCCATCTGAGGCTACAAAATTAGACCATAAGACCATAAGAAGGAGAGAGAGAGAGAGAGAGAGAGAGAGAGAGAGAGAGAGAGATTGAGACTCAGAGATAGTGGAACATTTATGGTCCAATGACAGTGTGGATCTCTTACGTGGATCAAGCATTTGTGTTTCCTTTACAGCCTGGGCCATGCGCCTGGAATTCAAGAGCAGAGAGAAGGGCCCCTGACCTTCCCCAGTGGCCCTGCCCACCTAATACTGTGACTGTTTATTAGTGAGTCCTCTATGTCTAATGGGAGTCAAAATTTCCATTAATTAACAATATAAATAAATAAATGGGTAGGAGAGAAAGCGCAATGGTGGCATGGTTCCCGGAAGGCTCCACTAAAAGCAGCCAGTGTGTGCATCATTAGCATCCTTGCTCTCTCTGCAAAGCTGCTAGCACAGCCCTTCTCTATGAGGCACATTCAGGGAACTCCAACGCCGAGGTCATGCTTTGGTTTTCAGCTCAGTGTTTTGGACTGTTTCTGATTGGTCTTTTGAGGTCTTTAAAAACCCTAGCTTGCCCCAAGCCCATGGTACCTCTTCAGCTCAGTCACTCTCATCCCATAGTGCCTTCAAGAAAGAAGAAAGGTCACTTCTGCAGATGCAGGGCTCCCCAGCAGGACTGCTCACGCTATCAGTGGCCTCTCAGCCAGTGGCTAACGTTTTTTCTCCTTCAGGTTTTTTCCTCAGCTAAATCTTGATGCTCTGAAGGTCAGAGCTCTCTCCTCTAACTTGAACTAAAATAGTGTTGCTAGAGGTGAGCATTTTCCCAGCAGGCTGCTGCTGTAGAACAAAAGCCGGTGGTGAAAGGGAGACAGGAAGGAGGCAGAGCAGAGGGGAGTTCCTTCCACCAACAAGCGCACTGGACTGCCCGTGGCACTGGGCACTCAACTGGAAACGATAGTGGTAGAGGACATGCCATCTGCCCTCCAAGCATGGGCGACAATGCAATAGCAGGCAGTATTTCATAAAGACAAACTTCATGTCTAATAGAGGTAGGCAAGAAAGAGAAAAGACGGTCAACTGATTTCAACTCCAACAACTGGACTGGAAGATTTTTTTTTTCAAAGTTGCTTTGGCACAACAAGCCCATTGTTTACTTTGCCATGGTTCAGAGGAAGTCAATGGTGATAAGGGCTTGATCGTTTACTGCAGGTGGCCCCCTGGTAGCGCTGCTCTCATTGAGAGTTAGACAGTCTGAAAGTAGAAACTTGTACTGGGCTAAGAAATAGAATAGAGACTCCTTTCAGCTTCCTTGTGAAGGGACAGTATTAGCAGATAAGGTGGGTAAGTACAGCCAGAACTTAGAAGTAAAAGAATCGTGACTGAAGACATGTGATCTGTTTCCAGACTTCAATTCCTATGAGAGAAGGCATTTCAGAAACTGTGGTTCCTAAAACTGAGCCTCCAGTCAACAAAGAGAGATGGTTTGACTCCAAGAAATGACTTGAATAGTTTTGTTAAACATTTATCATGTGACTTAGTGGAGAACAAATCCTTTGCATCCTAGAATCTTTAAGTTTAGGAGCATTCATTACTAGACTACAGAGTAAATTCTGATTACAACAGTGTTTTTAAGTAAGTGACAGGGAGGGTAGAAGACAGGGAGGTAAGGAAAGAGGAAGGGCCAGAAGATGCTTGCACACAATACATCTGTGTGCGCACACATGCAGCACACTTTACACCATACCGCAGGACAGAGTGGTGTGTATACAGTAGATATACTGCCGTTGTAACATGAGCATAATGTAAGAAACAATCAAATCTGGGTTTGAAGTTTCCCCTTCTAAAGACTTGAGTTCACTGGTAAATACAAGCCGGACACACGGCAGGAGTGTAAGAGTCAAGTGAGGATACAGAGAGCCCATCCCTGTTCTCAGCCTCACCTCCCACACTCAGTCTAGAAGGTAAGGGTGAGATTCCTTACAGTCAGCCATATGCGCTCATCACAGTTGCTCCACATTATTGCTGTTGTAAATAATGCCGTCCCGATTTGCATTCTTTTATGTTAGGTTAAACTTCAGAGCCATTAACTTAGCAGTTAGGAGAGCAGGGTAGGGTGAGCGGTGTACACTCCAGGACATCTGAAAGCGCTTACCCAGCATTTGCAGTTTTCTTCTCAATTAAAGTCTAAATCATATCTGTTTCTTTTTTTTCCTCTCCCCACTCTTGCCTAGACTCTACAGAGGTGTCAGAGACTAAGCCACCCTGCTTGGTTGTTTAAATGAGAAATGAGAAGTTATTCTTAGCCAGGGACGGGCACTAACAACCTGCTGTTCATCTGCCCCCTCCTCCAGTATGTGGTGATTCACTGGTCAAACTGCAGACCGCAACCTCCTGGGTACTTAGAAGGAAAACAGCTCCTGTCTGGGGCCAGCCCTCAGAAACTCTGAGTTAATTACTCTGGAGAATAGTTTCAGGATTCAGCCAGGTTAAAAGAAAACACTATAATGTATGAAAGAAATTAGCCATCTGTTTCTCCCACCCTCAGCAAACACCTATCATCTCCCAAGTTATGCAGGGGTCAGAGCCCCAGCTATACTCATGGTTTGCTTACCTTGTCCTTTTTTTATTTGGTTTGAAGATTTTTTTTATAAAGTAGAGAATCAAGACACATATTGATCAGGGGGAGATCAAAATACTGCAAAACCCAGCATCTCCCTCTTTCAGCAACAATTAAAAAGAGGCCAAAGGCCCTTGGTTTCAAATAGTAATGAAAATCTAAGATTCTGTGAGGTACTAAACTCAGCAAAACATTATAATAGATACTTGGCACATGTGATCCAGTATTTCCAAACTATAAGTGACATCAGAATTACCGTGACCTGCTCAGGGCCACATGGAAGACCTTACTACTGAGTGTCATCCCCGGAGATTCTAGTTCCTTAAGTCTGAGTGGGGGCCAAGAATCTGAAGCTAAAACAAGTTGTCCAAACTTGATGTGCAGCAACCAGCTCAGGTAGACCATTTGGTAACTTCTCTCTAAACCGAACCGGTAGAATGCCTTAATTGCTACAGTATTTTTCCTCCTTTAACATGGCATGAATTGTGTCGATAATGCATAAAGTCATTTCCACAGCGAAAGGTGTAATATAACATGGCTTTTGTACGCCTGAAGAGAATTCGTGTTTAAAATTATACTAACAAGTTTAGGGCTAAGACCACAGATGCCCCACAATGAAAATTATTGATTTTAAAATGGCAGACTGGGAAATGCAATGAAGACCCACTCAAATTAGAAGTGGAGTAGAAGAAAGAAATCTGAGAGGGACTTGGCATTCTCCATGCTCTGGTCATGAAAGGGTGCCTTACTGGGTGCTAAATAGAAGTCCTGTCATCCCTTCTCCTTAGGAGCCTTAAAAACAAACTGGGGACTGCGGTGACAGCTCAGGCAGAGAAGTGGTTGTCTCATAAGCATGACGACCTGAGTTTAATCGCAAGAACTAAGTTTTTTAAAATGTCAAAAGTGGCACATGCTTGTAATCACAGCACTAAAGATATGGGATGAATGGATCCATGCAGCTTGCCAGCCAGCTAGCTTAGCTTTCTTGGGGAATGTCAGACCTGTGAGAGAACCTGTCTCATAAAACAAGGTTGACTGTGTATCAAAAATGACAGCTGAGGTTGGCCTCTGGCCTCTATGTGTACAAGAACACACAAATATACCATACATGCATACAGATACAATGTGTGTGTGTGTGTGTGTATGTGTGTGTGTGCATGTGTGTGTATGGAGAGAGAATGAATGAATGAAATGAGAGATCAATGTAGGAAAAAATGTAGAAGAGACAGACAAAACTCCAGTGAGAAGCAGTATTGTTATTACTGAAAAGCCCTCCATAGGAGTTTGACTTTGAGAAAGAAAGGAATATCAAGGAAAAAGTCAGATCCACCGCTTGTCCCATCTCAGAGCATTGAGACTCCAGGTCTTAAGCATGAAATGCCCCACCTCTAGGATCATACAAACCCTAGGCAGTCCGGAAAGTCTCTATCCTCAGAGCAGCATCTATCAGGCAGGTGTAAAATGGGTTCTGCCACCTTTGCCATATAACTCCCTTATCAATTCACAGTCTGGGCCTCTGCTACTTCCTGCCTGTAGAATTTCTTATGATGGGCATGAGGAACACAATCTGCCAAGTGTGTATTTGGTCTAGAGTCAAGAGGACAGTGTTTGGAGCACTTGTCACCAAATTTCTTGTCTCGCCTTTCTTCTTAGATATCACTCAGTGATAGACACATCATTTCAGGTCATCCTCAACCCTGCCTTAAGAAACAGAATTAGTTCTCATGTTTTACAGATGAGGAAATCAAAACGTGACGAAATGGTATCAGTAACCCAGTGATCTAAGAAATGAGGCAAAGTCACAGGAAACCAGATCTTCCTGTACAAATAACAGTACCCTTTCCACGGCCCCCTGCTCCCTTTGGGCTTAGGCTTCAGGTTTTGATCCAATGAAACTACAGTGTTGTCTTTTCTTCCATTAGATTTTAGAATGTGAAAGAACCATTTATCTTGTAACTATTAAGAGCCATGGCGAATTTAGCATAGAATTGTATCAGAGGCCATCCTTTATTGCTTCGTGGTTTCCTTTCTAAAATTCCCCATAACGGTGCCCTCACCATAGCCTATTCCTGTTCCCTGTCTTCTATTCTGAATAATACGTTCAGAATTCTCATGCTGATGGATTACATCTGGAGTTATTCATAAATATAAGAATAATCGTTATATTCAATGCTATTGAATACTTTTGTCAAAAAAAAAAAAACCCAAGGGTCAATGATATAGTTCAGTGGGTAAAAGCACTTGCTGCTCAATGATGCAAGCCGGATGATCTGAGCTGAAACTTTGGGACACTCACAAAGGAGAAAGAACAGAACTGCCTCTACAAAGTTGTCTTCTTATGTTTGCTCACATTAGTATCGTGGCATGCACACATGCGCACATGCACAGACAATAATTATCATTAATAGTAATAATGTTAATAGCAAAAAATAAAAATTTTAAAACCAACTAAGCATTGTATAGACACTGTTTCCTTTTAACAAACTTTTAACATCAGTTCAATTGCCATTTCTATTTCACTCTTGATTAAACTAAGGCATAGTGTTCCTGTCACCCAAGTTCTCACATACGGTGAGTGGTCATTCTGGAGAATCAGACCTAAGTCAGACCTGAGAGCTGACAAGCCTAAACCAGTTTAGATGGGCATATAGAACCCTGACGTTCTCCAGGAAGAGCTTTCTGAAGTGGCGGAAGGCCCACCGCAGAGTTCTACAAAAGGAAAGAGCATGAGATTACAGCATTAAGAACTAATTAGAAAGTAGGTCTGTTCTTAGATTTGATGAGAAACAGAATATATTAGAAGCACTTCTGGAGAAAAAAAAAGACTTAAAAAAGAGGAAACAAAGGCCATTAAAAGAAAACCAACCAAAGAGTACACAAGAATTTTATATTTTGTAGCACCCTCTACTTCATGATCTTAGCAGTAAAAGACAAAATAAAAAAATGTAAAGCAAAATGTCACAGGCAGGCTTAATAATACTAAGATAAGGGTCTCTATAGACAAGAAATACAATAAAAATACAAAATGGTGTGTGAGGCTAGACTCTCAGTTTGCTGGATTCTGGATTTGCATACAAAGGATTATAGTTAGAAGTCAGTGGGGTAGACATAGAAAAGGTAAGTACTTGTTCCTTTAGGTCAGGGGGTTGGCAAGATACTTCCCCTATCCCCCTGCTTTCTCATAGTCAAAGACTTTGTAAACTATAGCCCTGGAGTGACTAAGACCAAGCATGTCCTCCCCACCAATAACTGAACGCAGTAGTTTGTGGCATGGTGATGTGATCTGTGCTGTCAGCTGTGTCCCTCAGAATAAGAGATAAACAATTTAATCTCAGCTTCCAGGATCAGGATGGAGTGGAATGGCAAAGCCAGTTAACAAAATGAATAAGGAGAAAGGGGAAAGAAAGAAGACAGAAGCCAAAAGACAGAGAAAGGTTAATATTTGGTCATCACACTAAAATCTTAAGGCACATATCAAATGCTAGGGGAAACAGCCAACACACTCATCCACTGGAACATAAATCCATCCCATATTAAATTCACTTTATGAAACCATGTAGCAAAAACTAGAGGGACTTTGCTTAGAGAACTCAAAGACACTATCAGTTCAAAGAAACTAATAAAGTCACAATTTCTATTTTAGAAGTGCTAGAAATTATAAGGATAGGGAAACTAAAAAGGAACAAAATCCCAATTAAAAACCTTATAAATAAAATATTATTGAATAAACATGTAGAGAGGAAACTCATACATTGAAAAAACTATACTGATAAATTCACTCAGAATGTATCACAAAAACAATAAAAATATGATACAAAGTAGTTAAAAAATAGAAGAGAATGAGAGGTTTCTAACACATGAGAAATGTATCAGACAAAAATAAAAGAGATAAGAACCAAAGATTTTCCCGACTTGCTGTGAGTGTCATCAAATCAAACTTCTCTCTAACAACTGCAGAAGAAGAGGGAAGGTGAACACATGTCTGACCTTCCTAGTGAACTTGCAGAACATCACAAAGAAGGGGAAGGAGAAAGCTCTTAAAAGCTACATGAAGAAAAGCCAGATTACTTACAAAGCAAAAGTACTTAGAATGACAGCCGACTTCTCAGCAGTAACATAGAGGACAGTTGACATTGGAGTCAGGACTTTGCAATGCTGAGAGAAAATGTATGTGTTCAACAGTAAGAACCAAGAAAATGTAATTTTGCATTACAAAAAAGGTGTCATATTGCCCATCTATCTTCCTTAACAAGAACCACAGAAGAATGCACTTCAACAACAACAACCAAAAAGTGAATTTAGATGGTCAATAAAATACAAGACATAAAATTTAACTAACACTGTAAACCACAACAAATTGATAACATTTCACATGTTTAAAAGAGTAAAGCTAACCTTCAGACAACAAGAGCAAGATGGGTTACAAACTTTTAACACCCACATCATAGTGCTGTTTAAGAAGTTAAGATTCTTCACCAACACTTACAGTGAAGAGCACATTTTTAATAGAGTAGGGTAGACTACCAATGAAAGAATAGTGCAATAGTCTTCCAAACTAGCAGAGGAAATACAAGAGTTTGGTGAGAATAAAGGAACTTATCAACCAACAGAAAAATAAAGGGGAGAAAATAGTAGAATCAAAGAGAAAAGAATGATCAAACATAAAATAACTTCAAATATACCAAATAGATATACAGATAAAATTATGAATAAAATAAAAGTTATAATATTAGAGTTTATTTTAAGCATGACTATTGTTGCTTAAGACAGACCTTCTCAGAATGAATATCCAAGAAAATTAATATAGTAAGTCATTTAGGGCAGCAAATTAACAATATTTACTAAATTTCAAGGTGAACAAAATTCTTACTTTAAATAAATATACTACAGAACAGTTTTTTCTCAAATTTTATGTTGTTATCTATTCCTAGATTATAGAATCAATTTAGTCGTTACAAGAATATTTGAGGTTAAATATGAATATGAAAGGAAGTCAAAAGAGTAGGATAGTAAGAAGATGGGTGAGGCCGACAGAGATGGCTCAGCAGGTAGAAGCACATAGTGTTCTTGCAAAGCACCCAGGCTCAGTTCCCAGCATCCACATCAGCTTGTAATCATATGCAACTCTAGCGCTCATGAATCTAGCGCCTTCTTCTGGTCACTAGGGACACTGCATATCCATGGTGTTTTTATATATGTATATTTATGTATTTACAGCTAAAACACTCATACATATAAAAATAAATAAGTACTTTTAAAAGATAGAATGAAAAGATATGGTCGGGCAGGATAGAATAAATCAGAATAGGATTAAAGAGATACTAGAATATATATCAGCGTGCTCCATGGATACAGCAGGAGTATTGCTTCATAAAGCTTTCATTTGGAGACACAAATGTGTGTATACAAGAATTACTATGCAAAAACAAATTTCCACATTGTGTTAAGGTGTAATAAACACTAGTATAGAGAAACTTTTGCATTTATACAGAAGAATACATATTTCAAAATGTCTACTACAGTGTGATTTATCATCTTAAAAATTATAAACATCTTCAGAAGAATGATGCTGGATCAATTAATTGGGGTCAATAGAAATTCAGTGAAAAAATACACCTTTATGTGTCAACACAGAGAGAAAGCCAAACAATGCTTCATATTCTTATAAACACACACAACATCAGTACAATAATGGTATAAAAACCTGTAGTGTATGATAAATATCAGATTTGTAAGTGTAAAAGACCCTTGGAAATAAGGATGGTGATGAACCAGGAAATAAAATCAGGAAGACTTACATGAGAAGCATCAGCTAAATCCATAACAGCTTATTCTTTTTTTCAAGGAAGAGGGAAAATATTAAGATTTAAATAATTTACTTTTACTTTTCTACATGTATTTTTGGTCCAAAATTATGAAGTTTCAGAATTGGTTTAAGATAAGCAGCCATGTTCCCAACCTCCCATACTTGGCTCATCCTTATTCTGGACACTGGCCCTCTATCTCACTCATAGTCAACCATGAACTCTTGAGACAAATAAATTAAAGAATAAATTTCACCCTGACTTTTAACTCAAATTTATTGTTATATGAAGTCAAAGTAGAGTTAGAACCCAGCAACACATGCACATGTGCCTCCACTCATACACACACACACACATACACACACACATTCTTGATAGACATACACATACATACACACACATGCACATGTGCCTCCACTCATACACACACACACATACACACACACATTCTTGATAGACATACACATACATACACACACATGCATGTGCATGCACACACACACACACACACACACACACAACCACAGTAAAATTGTATCAGAGGTTCCATTATGTGTCTGATGAGCAAAGACAAATGGTATCACTTTTCTTCACCTAATGAACATTTCAATCTTCTAATAAACATCCTAATAAAGAAAAATTGAGACTTAACTCACTTTTATTATCACTACTGACATGCCGAAAGGTCTTAATTGGCCTGAAAACAGCTTCCAATAATAATACCCTCCTTAATTGATTCATTAAAGGAGCCCCTGCTGAGAGAGGAGTGTTAACTCCAGGAGGAGGAGTGAAATACAGCCCTGGTTCCCACTGAGTGGCCATGATCTCTCTACCACCAACTCCCTGGGACACTGAAGAGGATGTTAAGAATGCCCGATGCCTGGCATCAGTCTCGGTCCAAAAGAGGGCCCAGAAGGGACATGGGACATCTATGTGTCACCACTACTTTATAGGGCAGTGGAAAGCAAAGATGGAGCCTCAAAGCATTTTGTCTTGCTGTGTGATGAATCTGCAAATGAGCAAGCAAGGCAAAGAGATGCATTGACAGCAAAAGATCAGACCTCTGGGTTACCAAACCCCAGCATGGTTGATCAGGCATGGGAGAACCAGGCTAGCAAAGGGACAATCACCTGTCTGCAGGAAGGGTCATTTGGATCTCATCACACAGACCAAGTGGTGCATTCATAGTCATGAGGTCTGAAGTCACATAGACATGGGAGACTGTCTCACTCTACCACTTATTAGCTGCTACTTTGGAAAGATTACCCAATCTATGCTAGAACATAACGTAGGAAAACTACACTTTTTATTCTGCCACAGCTTCCAGAGTGAACCAGATCTTTTTCTTTTGCTCAAAATCCTTTAGCTGCTCCCCATTGCCTCCCTCCAATACCTTCCTGACCTCATCTCCCAACCCACTCGACAGTGCCTTTCACCCCCACTGCTCCTCAAAAGCACCCAGCATGCTGCCACTTCTTGACCTTTGCCCTAGCTCTGTCTTTGCTTCCAGCACTCATCCCATCTCCCTCCCTGATCTCTACAAGGTCCTTGATGCACCGTCACCTCCTCCAGGACTGCTTTACTTCACCCCTGCTTACCCCAAATACATTTCCCACTCTTTCTTCTGTGGCACTTATCACCGACTATTGCTCTATGTAATTTATTTATTATGGCAACTACTTGCTCTCCCCCACTGTTTATTCCCAGAGCCTATTCTAACAACCTAAAACAATGAGGAGTACATACTTAATGTTTGTTATATGAAAACCTCTTAAGATTAGTCTGATGACTAAACTGAATGTCCATAAACTTTATGACTCAACAGAGACATGCAGAGGCATTCAATAAATATTTCCTGCTATTCTGTGATGATTATTATTGTTGTAATTATTAGTTTTTAATCATCATAAAGGATACAAACTAATACCTCATTCATTTTGTACCGAAATACAGTTTTTCGTATTCCAGTACTAATTAGGGTTTGATTCTCTTCAACCCTGGATCTTAGAAGGGGAAAGCCCTACGTTTAACTAGTTTTCTGATACAGCATAACATTTTGGTGTATATGGTACAAGCTGAGGACCAAAGGTGATGGGTCACCCCCACCATCTCCCACCTCTTTGTCAGCTTGCCCAGGGCTGAAAATCACTGCTAGGTTAAGGATCCTGGGTGTGACTATGATCTACTGCCCCTCTTGTCTCTGTAGCCCCGAGTGCACATGAACGCCATCTCCACAGTACCAACATGTCAGCAGGAGACTAGAAAGTGTCTGATTTCACATTTACCAAAGCGTAAGGCAGGAAGCAGAAAGAAAGCCTCGTGACTTGCCTGATAGAGTCCTCGAAATTTAAGCTGCTGCTGAAACACTTACATTTCTCTCCAGGAAAAAGAGAAAACAGCAACCATATGGCCAACCCATAACCTCCCAGGCGCTAATGAGATGCCTTCTTTGTCAAACACTTAGGAGCCTCTGTGATAAAGCACCACCCTGGGTAAATAATGAATGGAGCAGACCCATTAACTCAAAGTTTGACTGCATCTTCTGTTTTCTTAACATGAAGGAAGACAGGAGCAGCGGAGGCAATGAGCCGTTCAGCACTGGGAGCCAAAGTCTGCTCTCTACTTCTCAGCTGATAAGCCATGTGAAGCCCACATGGTAGCCAAGATACCAAATGCTGGCTTCTGTCTTTCTCCCATCGCGTCCAGACTCCTTTGTTCTGTGAATGGCACCTGTGTGAGGGAACATGGTTTGGAATCTCTCAGCACACTGGTCTCATTAATGCAACCATCTACAGAGCGTTCCAAGGCAGGAGGGGACAGAGGTTAAAGGTATAAGTCTCTGAGAAAGAAATTCTTGAGTTCAAATCCTGAATCTGCCAGTTAGAGTCTCCGTGATCTCAGACCAATTAATATACTTCCTGGAGCCTCTGTACATATGCTGACGACAACACTTAACCCATAAAACCTGTGGAGCCATAGATCACTCAGCACTGAGTCTGAAGATCAACAAGTACTTAATAAAAACTTCCCATCTGAAAAGTCTGGAAGAAATCAAAAGCCAGGGTGCTGTTGTAGTCAATAACCCAAACATTCATAAACACTATTCTGTGCCTACTGGTTCTAGGTTCCAATTTAGCCACCAAAGATACAGCAGCAAGCAAAGAAGACAGGATGCCTTGCCCTTCCCAAGCTTTCTGGTTGATGGATAATGACTGATACATAATTACATGACCATGCTATACATAATACTTTACCTATATTAATTTATTTAATATTGCAACCACCCTGTGGAGTATTATTATTATTTTCAGCATCTCCATAAGACATAAGAAGCAACTGAGGCACAAATGGTTAAGCAAACCGCCCCAGGTCATGAAGCTGCTCAGCCCCAAACCAAACCTCTGAATTCAATTAGACTGACACCCAAGTCTACTCTCTTGAGCAATTCCATGTACATATATATTCCCTGCAGCTGCTGGATAGTGAACTCTTTGCAGATAGAAAATGCAACTCATTCATTTGTGTGCCATCAAAAAAGTGGGGGCTTATGAGACTGTTCAATAAATGCTCACTTGTAGAGTGAGGGATAGGTTTTCTTTGATGCACTGGAGTTACTCTCCTCGCTAGAGCTACTCTCCTCACTAGTTTCATGACATCCCTCCATAAGCCCTGAGTATACAGTGAAAATGCACTATTCTTCTAAATGTATAGGGGGGTTATTAAATAGACATTTGATTTTCCAGAAATGGTGTTGAATTTTCCTTGAACCCCCTGCACTCTACCCCGTACTCTCAAATACAAATGGCATGCATGTGCGAAGATTCTGGCAGACGATGACAGAATGCATGGTGAAATGTGCCCACTCCTTTATTTTAGAAACCAACATAACATTCCAACTAAATTCAACAACTGTCAAAGGTCAGTTGTGATGGTGTGTGTCTACACCCCCGGCACTTGGAAAGCTAAGGCAAGAGGATCAGGGGTTGGAAGCTACACAGCAAGATATTGTCTCAAAAAAGGAAAAGAGCAAATCACACTTATATGCTTCCCAACTCAGACACCTCTAACTCCCCATTATTCTCAAGGTTATCGAAACAAAAATCACTCGAAGCTAAATTGAAGAGGAAGAAAAAGATAGAGACAACTATTACATTGAGGGAGATGAAGGCAGAAGCCAGGTGCTCCTTGGAAGCTAAGATTGACAGCTCCATAGGACTATCTGGTCTGTACTGAAAACGACTGATGCCTGATCCATAATAATAATTATTTTTATATTAATTCCATTGTATATGTTGTATTATTTTTAAAAAATATGTTATTATCTTTTCTGTAGTTAACATATGATGTGTTTAAAATCAATCTAAATCCATCTTACCTATTAATTATAACATCATTCTGCATAACATTAAAATATTAATATAACATAAATTTATTTTATTAGAACTTCTATTTATTAATAAAGTATACTAGGTCCTGAATTTCCCACATTGTCTCATTTAAACCCTAAAATAATCATGAAAAAATAGCAGCAATACAATCTCTATCAGTTAAAAATCAGACGAAGTTACTATAACAATACCTAAAATATATAGTTAATTCAACAAGAGCTCTTACTGTGTAACAGTTTAGAAAAAGTGCTATGTACAGTTCAAAGACGCTTTGACAAAGACACTAAGTAAGTGACTGAAGGGAAGGTTTTTGTTTTTGCAGTTTTCTCCCTGTGGCTCTATGTGACTGCGGAGTGGTGAGCTGTCTCACACAGGCACATCCCAGCCAGCTGGCAGCTGGAAAGAGCAATGAGAGAGTATGCCCACTTCTTTTTAAGAACAAATTCCCAAAGCAGCTCACATCACCTGTGTCTCTTTGATGGGGACTTTGTCATAGAGGATTGTAAGAAAGCAACAAGAAAAAACAGTGGCCTTCGTAAACGTCTATTTCTTTTTCCTCCTCTTTTTGACATTAATAATTTAAAAACCAATCCTCATGTCATCATTTGAGTTCTTACTCACCACAAACTTCAAACCCTGGGCTGGGAAGAGAGCTCAGTTGGTAAACCACTTGCCTTATAAGCATGAGGGCCTCAGTTCAATCTCCAGAACCCATGTTAAAAAGAAGGAAGAGGAGGAGGAGGAGGAGGAGGAGGAGGAGGAGGAGGAAAAAGAGGAAGAGGAAGAAGAAGAGGAGGAAGAGGAGGAGGAGGAGGAGAAACTATAGACATGGATGGTATGGTGGTGTGGACTCATAATCTCAACAATGGAGAGGTAGAACAAGCAGGGTCCCTGGGGCCTGCTGGCCAGCCAGGCTAGGCTAGTCTAATTGATCAGCTCCAGGCCAGTGTGAAGTCAAAAGAAGTAGACTGTGTTACTGAGGATGATAACTAAGATGGTCCTGAGGCGCATGCGCATACTTACCTTCACACCCCTGAATATACATATGCATAAAAATATTCAGGCCACCGTAGACAGATGGGAGGCTCAACCATAGAATCTCCTTTGTGCATGGAATGTTAGTGGGCACAATGCAAGCAGAAGCTTTAAATGTGTTGACTGGTTCAACTGGACTCCTGCTACAAGCACACTCTAAGAACTCTGCCCCCAAAGAGGAGCCGGAGCTGAAAGCAATCGCATGTAGAATGACCCAAAGCTAACGTCCCATGAGGCTAACTCCACTCTCTGCGCAGCCTAAAGCAATGCCATTTGCTGTGCGCAGGCTAGATCTGTTGAACAGAATTGGGAATGTGAACCTAAGTGCCTCTTTGCTGTAGGTCACTGGGTTTAAGACAGTTATTGTATCACATTATTGAAACAACTGGCTGATGGAGAAATGGGATTGGAAGAAGGATACTGCCAGAGTGAAAACCTAAAATGTGTACCTGTGGCTTGGGGAGTAGGCAGATGGTGAGGAAGCTGTAATGGAAGGCTGGAAACCTGCCATCCCATGGTATTTCAAGAAGAAGCGCTTGGCAAAACTCATCTGTAATGATTTGGAAGACAGAAAATATGCCTAATGAACTTGAAGCATTGGAGAAGGAAATGTCCGGGCAGAATATTTATTGTGTAATATACTTGTTTCTGGCTTAATAAGGTATACAAGACAAAGTGGGGCTTAAAAAAGGACTGGCCAGTTTTCCAGCAGAACTGAGAGTAAATAGAGAGAGCTCAAAAATTCCAGGACTTCCACATCAGAAGATGGAAATTATCTCTCACTTCACAATTTGATCACTCCCAGGACAAAGTCTATATCAAGAGTGTGGCTGCCATGTCCTTTATAACAACTTCTTAAGGACTAAAGTGATGCCTAACTATGCCCTTGAGCCGAGAAACATAAAAGGCACAATCCTATAGACACCTAATAAAAACCAAAGTTGCCAAAATTCAGTCTTAAGAAAAAAAGAGAGACATCGCTCTCAAAAGCATCATAGGTATAACTTTCAGAGCAGGGAATTGACTGAGATCAAATCCTTTCAAAGTAGCTATAATGGTGGAATGCCATCAGCCGGAGATGTTTGAAATGGAAAGTGATCCCTGCCCTCCCAATTTCTAAAAGCAGAGAGAAAGGATTGGGCTTCTGAAGTCCTCTTTAGAGGAGGCCACAGCACAAGAAGAAGCTCCTGGAAGACAGAGCCAAATGACACAAGGAGCACAAGAGGAGAAGCTACCCCTAGAGATAGAACAGGGTGTAATCCTCAGGTCAACACACTGTGACCCAAGGTAAAGCCCTGCTGTCACCTGGTTTGGGGAATATTGTGTTGGAATGTAAACACACACACACACACATTCATATGTTATTCACACTGCCCTTTTTTTAACTTGCAGCAGATACATACAGTCTACAAAACCTAAAATACTTAGTATCTGGCCCTTCATAGTTCACAGAGAGTGAACAGATCCTCCGCACCCACAGAACGAAGCAACCCGGCTTCCCTTTCACAGTGGGATTTCAGAATGTCTGTAAGTCAGATATTGCAGTATGTCTGTCATTCCCTGCTTCAAATAGGAATACGTGAGGCAGTTTTCACACCTCCAGTCAACATTGCTCGTTGGGAGGTTAGAAGGCAAATTCCCTGCCTTTTCAGGTTATGGGTATCTTAGTCAATGGGAGCCATGTCGGGATTTGGGATGATTCCGAGATCCCAAACTTCAAGCCCGCTATGGACTGAATGAGACATTTGAAGGTGAGGCATGGCAGAAAGTAAACGTTGCCTACAGAGCAGCGAAGAAGAGGCCAGACTACAATGTTTTGTGCTGTTATTGAACTCCTTTCTGCCAGTAGGGATCGACTTGCTTTGGCCAAAGGAATGTCATCAGCCATGACAGCAACCGAAGCTTCATGTGCTTATGTGGTTTGTTCTGGATTTTGCATTTCTGTGCACTATTGAGAGAAGAATATCCCTTCAACTTGGTGAGCAGAGTAAACACATATGGAACAGACCTGAACCAAAGATGAGGTCTTAGCCAAGCCCAATGAGCCTGAAGTCTGAAGCAGTGGCCTCCAGATTAGCCCAGGTTAGACCATCTAACCTTTGTCAGTCTGCAGATCCGCCAATGATAAACAGGAACTTGTGAGCCACTGAGAACTGAGTGGCCTGCTACCCACGCGGTTGGCATGTCAGGCTACCACAGTGTGGGCAGGTGGTTGGGATCTAGCAGACTGTCAGTTTGGAAACCCAGAAACCTTCATTCAAGTTTCAGCTCTCTCACTTACCTGCTTTTTAACTACAGGAAGTCACTACACATTTTTGAGTCTCAGGGTGGGTTACAAAAGGAGTATAGCAAAACTCAGCCCCACCCCAGTGGTATCTGAGTATTTGGGTGATGGGAAAGAATAGGGAAGAATAGGGCCCACAAAAATAAATTATATTTTAAAATGTTACAATGCATTATGTTTATTACTTTGTATACTAATTTAAAATAAAAGTTCTAAATGGGAAGGTCAATATAAGACTCAATAGCATTTCAATATGATTGTGAGCAGAATATGCAGATACAAAGTTTCTTCAGTATTACACTTCTGTTTTCATAAAGCTGCCTGATTTTATTTTTAATTAATGACACACAGAGAGTAGATGACAGTGATATCTTCTGACCCCCAAGTATGGCCCCATTAGGTTTGGAAAGATAAAGATCTCTGAGCTGGTAGTATTTTAATCATTTTTTCTTAATTTTGTTTATCTGATTTCTGATTTTTTTCCTCCACTGAACATCTATTAATTCTATTATAAGAAAACAAAACAACATAAAGGTTATTTATTTGCAAATGAATTGTGCTACCCAGTCTTTCACTCCTAGGCACCCCCCTAAGTCTCTCCCTTCCCGTGATGAAGGGACAATAACACTGGATACAACAATCCAGCTGCCAGGTAGCCAGAATGTTCTCTAAGCCCACATTCCTGCCTCAGCACAGAATGAGGAAAACACAGGACATTCCCTTTGCATATGAGCCAAAGTCCCTGAAAGCCCAGTGAGCCAACAGTTCCCAGCAAAATGCCCTCCATGGGAAATGTTTATTTAAAACTGTGTCCTCCAAATAGTGTTCCCTATGTCCTGGTGCCACTCGGCCGGAGTCCGGGGTGTTACAATCTGATTACATTGTGTTCCTGTCAAAAATACTTTGCTTCCTCCAAAATGCCAAAGGGAAGAGCACAGGTTTCCTAGAAATAGCTCTAAATTGTCTCCCTGTACCCAAGAATGCAAGCAACGTGGGCACAGATGTTGTCCAAAGGAATGGGGAAGGTCAAGTCCGTACCACTGATGAGATCCATTTGTTCCACAAAGACAGCCAACGCGGGTTTCTAGGGAGAATTATTTGAAAAATAAATCTACCCACACAATCCTCTCAGCCCTCCAGCTAAAGCAGTAGAACCCACCAGAAACCTCTCAGCTGGCTTTTCTAGCAGAGTAGCTAAGCTGGGCAAGAATACCACAACGTGGAACCAATGATCAAATTTTCCTCTGACGCAGTGGCATCGCTGAATGTAGGATCTGTCCAAAACTTAGCATTTCATCTGCTCAATAAATATTTATTGAATGAGTGGTTAAGTAGCACATCGCCACCCAATCCCATCAGCTGACAGGGGAGGGGGACGGGGGGGGGGGGGGAGCCTGTGGAGAAAGCATGCCATAATGCCATATGTGGAAGCCAACCTCCCAGTCAGAGGCTGCTGTCATCCACTGGTGGGGTGGCTGTAGACAGCTGCAGAGTGGCCTGTGTCCAGCTGGAAGATGAAGGTGGCCAGATGATCTCTGAAGTGTCTTTGCAGCATGAAGCTACATCCTCTTCGTCACGAGCGGCAACCCCTGCTCGCTCAGCATCATCTGGGCACTGTGCTAACCACTCTGCTCTTGTTATCTCAGGGGATGCTCAAGACAGCCCTTTGAGCTACAAGGATTATCTCTACTCTAGGTAAAGAAAGACCCAGGGAAGTCAGTGAAGGGACGTCCCCGGTGCCACACAGTGGAAGAGGAGCTGAACTCTTAAGATAGAAGCTGCAAGCTCTCCGACAGGAAACCACAAAGAATCTGCCTCTGCAGCACATTCCGTGTGTTGGCTGCCCTCTGAGACCGCCACATCTTCTATGTAGTTCATTTTCCATGTAGCTGAATTCTAAGAAAACTGCTTTGTAAAAATGCCTTCGGCAGAAGGTAACTCTGCAAGCAGGCCTCGTTGGGCAGCTCTCAGTTTCCTCAGAGTTCCAGAGAAGGCTTGAGACCCAAAACTACTGTCGAATGTCAGGAAATCTGAGAAAAGAGAGAGTCAGGACAGTTACAGAGGGTGGCGAGCAGTCCCGGGGATGGAGTTGTTTGAGTCACTTTGAAACACACGCTGAGAAGACAAGAGAAAGAAAAGGAAAATTAAGTGTATTTTTCAAGCCACTTGGGAGAGCTGTTAAGATTGTGACCATCCTCCAGATTCCTCGGTACACTGTCATTCGTCTCCCTTTGTCTCAGGGGACAAGAGGACAGAGCCACAGAATCAAGTCTACTTAGGACTTCACCATGGTCTCCAAACACACAAAAACTGGCCAAGATCAATGGCTTTGACTGAAAACTTGGGACAGAATACAAAAGATTTTTTATATTTTTTTGAAATTATAACATAATTACATCATTTCCTCCTTCTTCTTTCTCCCTCCAAACCTTCCCATTTATCCCCTCGCTCTCTTTCAACTTCATGGCCTCTTTTTCTTTAATTGTTGTGATACATATTCCTAAATACATAAATACAACCTGCTCAGTCTGTATAATGTTGCTTACATGCATATGTTTTCAGGTTCAGCAGTAGGACACGTTTCTCAAAGAAAACAGAAAAATCAAATAAAGCACTTTTAAAGTCATATATGAGTTTTTTCAAGGTGCTAAAAATGAAATCAAATGCTGAGCAATAACAAATGTGCCATCCCCCGGTGGCCCAGGTAATGAACCTATACACTTGAAGGAGAGGAGAAAGAAGACACAGCTCATGTTTAGGAAGCAAAAACTATTGAGGAGTTAGGCAGGGAAAAAAAAGAGTAGGATTCATTAGCGGCCTGGAAGTGAAGAGCCTGTCTCCTAAACCAGATGGCCTTAAGCCTAAAATAGAAAGGGAAAAAAAAAATAAAGAAAAGAAGGAGGGGTAGTGAGTGGAATTGGATTTCTTCAAGAGAAACCTACAAGTGCAAATTTAATTCTATGGTGTGTGTGCAAATGTGTGTGCATATAAGAGAGGGAGGGAGACTTTTCCTTGGTGACAGATGAATAGCAATCAGTGACTCTAGGTGGCTGCTGTTCTTGCCACTGAGAGGAAGTGCCATTACGTCTGCTAACAAATGAGCTCAGTGAGCCTTCTTGTTAGTATTGGGCAAATGATCCTCTGGATATGCCTAATCCAAACCACACAAAGGAGCGAGGCCATAGGAAGGCAGTTTGCTTGAGGCAAAATGACATTTTTCATACTGAAATTGCCTATTCCTCCGCCGCCGCCATCCCCCACTTTGAACACTGACTCCTTGCAGCAGTGGGCATTATGAGAGAATAGGCAGGTAGTCAGACATGGCAGAAGGATCTGCATTCCTCTGCCTCTGCTATTCTGCCACCACCTCCCCACTGCTCTCCAACTCCCTCTCGGAATGAGGCTCACAGGAAACTGTTGAGCTGCCTCTGTCCTGAGCTGAATTGAAACATCTTTTAAGACAGTCACTTTCCTCCCTAAATCTGGTCAGCAAGTGCTCTCCAGATCTGCCTGGCAAAGTAGAAGGCTCACTGAGTCTCTTTACTGTGATGGGTCCAGACACCGTGACACAGCGGGTACAGACAGCAGGAGACAGGGGCAAAGGCCATTCTCAATTGTTTCCTAGGCTGCTTCAAAAACAGCTGCTTCCTACCTCCCCGACTCTGAACATCATATCCACCTAGACTGCCAAAATATAAACGGCCTATAGCAGAAATATTAAAATTTAAAGCTCTACAGTGTGTGAGGGTGGGGCTAGTGTTCTAGAGAAATCCAAAAATTCCACCTAGGGATTTTTTAAAAAAAAATTGTGAAGAGTTTTAGTGCAAGAACAGAACATGGGATGGAAAGAGAAGAGACTAAGACAATGAGAGGAGAAAAACTAAAGAAGGAAGAGCAGAGGGGGGAAGGAGAGAAGGAGGAAGGGAGGGAGGGAGGGAGAGAGGGAGGGAGGGAAGAAAAAAAGCTCCTGGGATGCAGTGTCATTACTTGCCTGACAACTCCCGCACTTTGAGCACAGTAACACTGCCACCTAGAGCCTGAGACCCGCTTTCCTCAACTTGAGCATCACTGTGCAAGACCAGTGTATGTTCCTTTAGGAGGCTTAGAAAGGGGAAAGTCCCTTTGCGGAGGACTGGGTAGGGTATCACCAAGAATTTCAGCATCTAACCATTTCAAGGTGGGTAGTTTCATTAAGTGCCCACTGTCCACCAAGGACTGAGAAGTGCCAAGAATATAAAGATAGATATGACTATACTTTCTCTGCCCACAGATCTGACTAGAGAGAGGAAACAAACATATACATAAAACATGAAGAATGGGAAATACTTTCAGTGTAGAAACACATCCTAGACATGATGAAGTAAAGAAGAAATTAATTCTGACCGGAGCAGTTGCGAGAGGAGCATGATCTAGCCAGAACTTGGAGAAACAAAGGAATTGGAAGCTGGGCGTCAGAGGACAATCAGATTGAAGCAACCATCAAAGGGTGCATGACATCTTGGAAACGCACCATGAATGCTCAATGGAACTGGTTTGCAATGCAGACATTACCCACAGGAGAAAGAACAGTAAAGATCCGAAGGAAGAACTGGGCCAAATTGTACCCGACTCTGGATGTAAGACTGAAAGAATTTCCAAGTGAACAAGGACAGGATTTTATAAGTTTCATTCTGGCATATCCAGTGCCTGGAGGAGAAGTTAGCAATTAGCAGATTCTCAATTAGAAATTATATAATAATTTGTACTTGAGAATGACAGGAAACTCATGAAAGTTTTGAAAAACATAGTCACTTTTTAAAAAAATAATATAACTATAACAACAGTCTGGAGAAACAGAAAATGAAATGCTTGAAAGATGCCATTAAAATTTTACTGCCAAGATCTAGTTGAACAAAAGACTAGCCTGAGTCCAGTGTGGGGGAAATGGGAAGGCTTAGATGACCATGCACAACACTGACGAAGCCTAATGAGGGGGTGAGGTGTACACACAAAGAACCAGGGGTTGGTGTCGTGTGCTTTTCTCAGTCACTCTCCAACTTGTTTTTGAGACAGGTCTGTCAATGAAGCTAGAACTCACCAATTTAGCTAGATAGGCTGGCCACCCAACCTCAGTGGTCCTCAGCCTAGGGGTTATGGCTGTTTACTCCTTTTCCTCGGTCTCTCGGTGAGTGCTCAGAACCAAAATCAGGGACACATGCTTCTGCAGCAAGTCCCTACTGACTGACCCAGCCCCAGCAGAGTCGACACTCAGCAGCAGGTGTTGGCTGAAGCCTAGGTGGTGGCACTGACCAAGACAAGGGATGAATGTGGAAGGAGAAAGAGTTTGGCTTTAGTTGAGAAATGGTGTCTCTGTTTTTCAAGAATATAACCAAATAGAGAAGCTGGCAAACAGTTAAAGATGCTGTGGTACTCAAGGCTGGAGGGCTCTGACACACACACAGTCTCTATATGCAGGGACATGGGCACACTCATGTTCGATGAAGATTAGTGGTGTTTCTTCTCATCCTAGTGTTAGGAATGAGCCTGTAATGTCCTTGGAATTAAACTTGCAGGAAACTTGCTCTCTCTGCCTTGATAAAACTAGAAGACTTGAGGAAGTATCTTAAGTTTCTACCTCTGGAAAATGGGGACTGGTGTAAGATTTATCTGAGCTAACCTAGCCTACCCATCTGGCACAGAGTGAACACTCAATAAATGGTAGCGTGTCACCTGGCTGTACATTATGAAGAAATGTAAAGACTGGGAGAGTCAAGTTCAAAACCAAGTTTATCATCTGCACGACACTGGACAGGAGAACTGGCCTCTCAGTTTTATCTGATCGATAAGAAGGGAAGCAACTATCTGCAACCTCTATCTCATGGGATAAAAGAGATAATGCTCGCTTATCAGCTGAACGTCGGCTCATAGTTAGGCCAGACGATTTATTAAATGGAAGGGTGTAGTGGGAAAGCCTTTGAGTGTCAAGAAACTCACTTGACAGAGTGGTGGAAGCCCTCTGAGTGTCTAGTGGTTCGAGGCAAGCGTGTATCTTTATAATACCCCTTCCCCCAAAGAAATAGAATCTTCTCTGGCCCTGCCGAGGAAATTCTTCCCTCGTCACTTTTCCACGTTCCAGACATGCTTTCATCACCGCACAATTTCCTTTATTCCGTCTTCAATTGAGATTTAAAAAGAAATCTTTGAAACTCCCCAGCTGGTAGAACCACTAGGGAATCAAAGCCCATTTGTCCTCTCCTCTACATGTTCCCGACATGGTCCGCCAATCAAACTCACACTGTTAATCTGCATTGAAAGGAAATGGGTCATTATTTAAAGGAAACAAAGACAACCACAGTGGAGGAACAGGAACAAACAAGGTTATTCAACTTCTGACCCACAAAGAGTTCTTTTTGTTGCTTCGTGGCCCTGTCAAGGCCCTGTAGACCACACCAGTAAGGAAAACGCAAAGAAGGACAGCTGCTGCTTCCTGGCCTGCGGCCATCGCCCCAGCACCACATCTGTGTTTAGGTGGTGGGATGCACACAGGCTCACTGGGCTGGAACTGAGGGAAATGGAATATGATGTGACCTTCTTCAGCTTAGCTTACAGCACAATGAGGGGGTCTTTTTCTCAGTAAGAATTTAGCTTCAGCTAATCTCTTTCAAGACCCGGTACCTACCATTGTGTAGGGGATTCAGAGGAGAGAGTGAGTCCTCACCAGGTTCTTCTTGGCTTCACTTTCCTGGCGCTCCTCTCTGCTTTCAGAGCTGCCCTCTGGTGTGACACAAATTCTTTGTCCCCTCAACCTTGTCTTCTCTGAACCTACTAGTCCTCTATTCCTCGAGATGCCCTCGTGTGATATATTCTGCTGCCCCTACTCGTTTCTAAATAATAAAAAAAATATATATCTACAAAACTCATCTGAAGTCGTATTATTATCTGTAAACCCAGGTGGCTTCTGTGGATTAAGCCTCCAACTCCACTTCCTCTGCTGATGGAACCTAAGGCTCTCAGCATTCCTGGTCCTGGAGACAGGGACTCACTCCAAAGGGCTTTCTGTCCACAGGTCTAATAAGCTGCCACTTGCATTAGCTTCCCCCTCCTTCCTGCAGCCTCTGATCTTTGGGGAACTGGTGTCACACACGTGTGCTCAAGTCTATTTCTATTCAGAGCTATTTGATGGTTTTCATATGACCTGATTTAAAACACACATGCAGTCTTGAGTGTGAGCCTCAGTTTTTTCCCCAGTCTCTGTGTCTGATCTTTCCTATCCTGCCAGTCCACCATTCCCCATCCCCTGAGGGTTGTCTGCTGGTCAGGGTTCTGTCAGAAAGCAGAAAACTCAGCCACTGAAGGTCTGAGAGCACAGAATTCACTTGTGTGACTATTAATAGGGTGTGTATAACATCAGGGGAGCAGCATCAAAGCCACAGAAGGTGACTTCGCAGAGACCAGAAACCAGTCAGAAGCCCTGCCTGTCTCAGACCAGAAGGGGCAAGGAATAAAAAAGGTGTTCGGCTGGATCCCCCTGGATGCAGAGAAAGATGAGTCTCAGGAAGTATGACACAGAGGACTTCAGCCTCTGCCAGATCCTTGGTCTGCTAGGAGTGGGAGGATGACAGGAAGAGGACAGGGAACACGTCATCCCACCATCCTTACCCTGATGACCTCTGATGCCCCCAGATCTCGGGGTAAGGAAACTGTGCAAGCCTTCCATAGATATATTCCTGGGACACAGAGAAAGGGCAAGAGGGACCAGAAGAGATGCAGTAGAGAGGCAGGGCAAGGGGAGATTAGGCTGTACACTCCATCCGTGCACCCAGTGTTCAGGCAAGTACAAAAACCTACATCTCCTGTCCCACACAGCATTGCATGACCCTGTGTCCAGGCTCACAGGGGAGATTTCCTCATTGGGAGACACTGAGAGTTACACATTCAGTATGCCTCGTGTCTAGTGATACATCTGATGAGATGGCACAGAACAAAGACACAAACATGAGACCCATCCTACAAAAGGGTGTTCAAAAGGATCCCCACATATCCAAAGCATGCTCTGTTCATTCAGAAGGAGAAACAAGGGCTAGGAAGGAAACTGTGGCCTATATGTGACTGAAATCTGTCCAACACAGTATCTCCTCCAGTTCCTTTCAGGCCTGGATGACATCTGCCCCCACGCTGCACGTCCCTCAACACCTCTCAGTCCTCAACGGGCAGCTAAGGTAAAGGCTGCTAAAGAAACCGGGACTTTCGAGCCCAGGCCGTGTTGTGTAGAGCCTCTGCCCAGCTGCCAGGCCCCGTGAATTGATCAATGGAATAGTTAGAGCAGCTATGCACTGAACAGTTCTCAGAATAAAGGCTTTCCTCCCCACACTGTACTTGCCTTTTGTCAAGGAAAAGAAAAGAAGAATCAGCCCGGAGTGAATTCCTTGGAGCAGGAGGTTGGTAGGCAGCAGATGCAGGCTTGCACACAGTGCATTTGTCTGAAGCCCATGCCCACCATACCAGGGTGGGAAGCCTCTGCCTCCAACACTCTGGGACCACCCTGGCTGGGACTTGGCTTCCTCTCTTCTAGGAACAGAGAATCCATGTTTCCATCCAAAGAAGAAGGTGACACGGGGATGTTGTAGATATACAGAGCTGGAAGCACCCTGGTGGCTGTGCAGGAACATGTTCTCAGGGAGAAAGTCAGGAGCACTGAAGGATAATCTTCTCATTATATAGTCAGGAAACATTCCCACTAAGTCTCCACAGCAAGAAAGTATGGATGTTGAAGCTAGACCGAAGGGTTCGAATCTTAGCTACCCCACTCACTGACTTTGGAGACCTTAAGCAACTTGAGTCTTCTCTCTGCCTCCTTGCTAGAAGACCTAAGTGACTTTTAACTCATGCTGTACAGTGAACACAGTGCCTAGCACAGAGCAATAGCTCTCAAGATAAACCAGCTGCTGAGACACATGTACAATAGGGATGGCCAGGGGCAGACAGAACATTTGTAGGCCGTGCTCTTGGAATACATAATGATAATAGTGGGTAACATTTGTTGACCATTTACTAAACATTAGGCACTGTTGCAAGGGTGTGTATTGCTGTCATTTAATTCTCTCCATGACTGCGTGTTCAGAAGCAGATACTGGGGTGAGCCCTGTTACATAATTTGCCCAAGGTTATTCAGTTGGTGAGTGCCAGGGCTTAGAATTGAAGATCAGCAATAACAAAGAAGCCAGAAGATAAGTTCATGATTATAGTTGGTGAGAAAATACGAGGAAGAAAATGAAAAACTCTGCAGAAGCAGAACACAGGGGCAGGTGGTCTGGGCCTCCGATCAAGGTGTAGAGCAAGGGATGCCATCAACCATGCAAAGAGCCAGGGTGAGAACTCCAGGCAAAGAGAATAGCGTAAGAGTTGACGCTGATAGGAGGAAGGTACTGGGGTGTTCAAGAAATTGGAATGGGACAAAAACAGCCAGAATGGTGCAAGTGGGAGGCAGAAGGGAGTGTTGGGAGCCTGAAGTACAGCAAAGCCAAAGTGTGGCGAAAGCTCTGACTCCGTGCGGAAGTCTGCTAGAGAGACTGAGTGGAAGGTTCACCTGGACTGATTGATTCCATGAACTGAGCCTTGAATGAAAGAAAGCAAGGGCCCCTCGGGGATGACTGTAATAATGTGTAGTGACTTGGACCAGACGAGTATCACAATCGTCAAGGTCAAGGATGTATTTTGTGATCATTGTGGAGTAAAGACATGCTTCACCTCCCAGACAGGATAAGACAAATAAAACTCTTTTGTCTCATCACCATCATCATCACTGCCATTGCCACCACTATTAATCACAGTCTCTGGTCAGAGAAGCCCCCTGGACTGTCATGATAGCATTTGGGCTCCCACATGAGGGGCCTACCATCAAAGTGGCCGCACAATGCCTCAGCTATGACACATTCACAGATAGCCAAAGAAACCCTGGCTATACACATCCAGAGGAAGAGGCAGTCCAGAAGCAGCAAACAGAAGGATGGAGACGTAAAGCAATCATGGGAATTGCATGCGAGATACAACCGACTGTTTATCATACTTCCTTTGCCTGTATTGCCCATAAGGGACTATCAGCATGCACTGCCCTCTTCTTTCAAGGTCTGCATCTTTGATACATTACTACATAATATCGAGCTACTTATTCATTCACGAAACATACAAAAGCGTTATTGAGTGAATCTGCTCTATCCCTGTATTGAGCATCGGGGAAATGCAAAGACAAATAAAATACCACCTAAAGGCTCTTGATTTCACAGTGATGAGAACAATTATCATACAATATGACCAAAGCTGGCATGAAGAGAAGAAGATGCAGCTAAGGAATGCTTAAGATGAGCCTTTCACCCAAGGCAAGGGGGCAGACTCTTAGGGAAGACAGTTAGGGAAATAGAAAGGGAGTGGAGCTTGTACCAGAGTAGAGAGCCCTTATGGGGCATTAGAATGAAAAGGGTACTCAGTATGATTCAAGTTCCACATCAAGAAGAAAGAAAGGGGACTCAATGCAGGTCCAGTCAGGAAAAGCCTTTAGGCTACACTTGGAAATTAGGACATTTCCCTGATCCACTAGGGAACCATATTTTAAGGCATGCATAGTGGCCTTTTTCCCCATTTGCAATCATTCTATATGCAGAGCAATGTAGAGCAAACGGCACTGAAGACAGCCTGGACAAGATCCCTGCAGTAACTCAGACAAGAAATAAAGAGGATAAGACTCAAAGCAGATGCAGAGAAGACAGAGGAGGAGGAGAGAGAACATCAGAGAAGGCAGAGGGGATGGTGTGATTGCTTTATGTGTACGGTGTGGGAAGAAAGAAAGAAAAGTGTTAGATGTTCCACCCATGAATGAGAAATTAGATCATGTAAAAAGTGGTTCTGTGGGCAAAGTTTTACTAAACATGGTAAACAATGGGAGACACTAAATGTTTCTGAAGAGGAGAATCACATGACCATGGATATGGTATAAGGGAAACGCCCATCATACATCAAGCAATGGTTGAAGAAGAGTAGATGGTGGTACAAGATGTGATAGGATGTTCCTGTGAAAAAACATGGCTATGAAAAGCTTGCGCGCCAGAAAGAAACACAAGCAGTGGGTATTAGCCACTTCTCTGCTGCTAAGATGAAATACCCTGAGCGAAGTAACTTCATTTGGGGAGAAGGGGTGTGTTTTGCTCAGTCCCAGATTTTAATCTATCATGGTAGGGAGGTCACAGCGGCAGAATCTTGAGAGAGTTGGTCCGTTTCAAAAAAGCAGTAAAAGCTTGTGCTCAGCGAAATGTCTCCTTTTTAAACAGCTGGGATCTACCCAAGGGATGACCCAGATGGGTATGGTTCTTCCATCCCTCTTCCTTCCATGCCCAGAGACAAAATAATCTCTCACATATGTGCCTGGGGGCTTGTCTCCTAGCTGATCCCAGATCCTGTCAAGTTGACGATTAACATTAAACCATCACATAAGGTCTTAAAGAGACTGACCAAGATCTAGGGCCAACCCTTTTAGCCTTGGTGAACAGGAAAGAAGTATCCTCTGTAATGGAACACTGCAGTGGGAAAAAGCCTAAGATCACTGCGAGGGGCAGGAGAACATTCATCCCAGGCACTTGGCAGCATCTGCAGCTCCAGAAAACCAGCCAACAGTGAGTGGCACACATGCAACACACCAAAGGCCAGTTGCTAAGGACAGAAAAATGCTCAGAAATAACTGGTATGTTAAAAAATAAAAATAAAAAAACAAGTTGCAAAACAACCCAGCTATTGTAATCCTGTTTGTTAGAAATATGTTTGCCAACTGCAGAACTCCACACCAGAATGTTTACAGTTTCATCTCTGAAAAGGAGAATTACAGGTGATTTTTATTTTCTTCTAGGTGGTTTTCTTCCATTTTCTACCACGAACAAGCATGACTTTCGTAATCAGAAACCCAGCAGAGTTTAAAATATATTTGTTAAGCTCATATAGCATGGCTGTCTTGCAGAATTGAAGAGAGACCTGTCTGCTAACTTCTTTTTTTCCAGTCCATTTATGATCTCTGAGATGCAGAGTAAGTTAGATGTTGCTGAAGGGGAAGGTTGGAGGTGAGCCCAGTGTCCCATGTCACCAAGGAGAGGTCCTGGCCTCTCACCAGAGGGTCCTGGTCCACCTCTTCCCCAATAGAGCACTGGCTTCCGGTAACCTCTTCTAAGACATTCCTTGTCTGAGCCCAGATAGACCCAGCAGGCTCTGAGCCCTGGGGTCCCCAGCCCTCAGCATATCTCCCTTCCTTTCTTCCTCCCAAAGGACAACAGGGATGCTCTTCTTTTCCTCTTCCCTGAGGCTCAACTATAAAAGCTCCACCTAGTAATGAGCTCACCCCTCTCTCCCTGCTTCCAAATGTTCTTTCTCAGATTGTTAAAATGCTATCCAGCCCCTCATCATAGTGGGAGTGGGAGAGAGAAGAAAATAAACAGACTTGAATGCCTTTGAAGTAAAAGGAATGGGGCAAGAGAGAGGGGGCTGCCAATCAGACCCTGCAGGTTATATTACCCACACTGACGCCCGCTGTGTTCACAGAAGCTTCTTAAATATTCTTTGTGACTACAGAGCTACTGACTCCAGTCTTCAGCAGCTGTTTGCATAGGGTTTCCAAAGCAGAGACGGCTCAAGCCTCTTCAGCAAGATGAAGTCTACCTGTTCATGGTGAAGGAGAGCCATGTGGAAGCAAACAGGATAAAAGGGGGAAGTCTCTGCTTAAAGTTGCCCCACTGTGATGGGTTTCCCTGGTCACTCTTGAGCTCCAGAAAAAGGTAGGCCTGGAATTTCCCAACATCCTCTTGAATGACCAAGAGTAGCTGTGAGGTCCGGTGACCTTATCCCTTGCTCAGCCTCATTGTGTAGATAACAAGGGTTGGTTTGCTTAGGCTGGCTGCTCTCTGTACTCTGCATATTGACTCAGGGATGAATCCCACATTTTCTGAGGTGGATATGAGAAGTGAAGCCAGGTGCCAGAGACACTCGACTGTGCTTTTATGACTTCATTTACTATTCAATACTTTGACACATATTTTTATCTCAGGCCCCGAGATCTGTCCAAGTACCACTCTAGGTGGTAGGAACAGAGTCCTGCCCTCAGGTGATTATGAACTGGTTAAGACAGAGCCAGGACTCGAGCAGAGGGCAGACCATGCTGGTCTGGTCTATCTCCGCCTCACATGCACATTTCCCCAGGGCGCTCTTATTTAGGAAAACTTCATTTTAAACTTAGCAAAACCTCTCATGCATGTCACTGAACTTTCCTTTAGCTACAAAAGAACAATTATTGTTAAGTCTAAGCACACAGCATGAAAAAAACACAACCCCAGAATTTTCAGAGAAAATGGCCCTGTGTTCCTAAAACTAAACAAGCTACTTTTGGTTATATCAGAGAAATCTTGAAATACTAGTGAGTGGGTTCTGGGCTTCTTGGAGCACTTACGCCTATAACATGCCAGTTCTTTACACAATATAGCAGAAACTAAGGTCCTATGAGGATGTAACATGAGTTTTGAGGTCCTAGTCCAACATAGGGGTGCATACCTGTCACCTCACAACTTGAGAGGGGGAGAAAGGACTTCAAGATCAGCCTGGGGTACATACAAGTCTGAGACCAACCTAAGCTAACTAAGACCTTGTCTTAAAATCTTTTTAATGAAATCATTAGTCTATATGCAAGTTACCTAGTTTTCTGTCTATAGACAGCATTTTGGATCCATAAACCCATAGAGGAACTTTTCAAGACAATTATAGAATCAGAAAATTAGTGCCAAAGGGACCACAGATGCCCTTTAGAGCAGCCTCATGTTTCTACAGATAAGAAAATTGATGCCATTCAGTAGAATTGTCATTCCCAGTTTCCAAGTGGCGTCCCAGGATCACATACATCACCAAAATTCGGCCTCTACTCAGTGGCTGGAAGTCAGGTCACAGGAGAAAGCCTTGGGATGAAAGGGACATGACCAGGGCCTGTTATAAACAGCAGAGAGAGGGCTTAAGTTAAGCAGGCCAAAGGAACACAGTGTTTGAGATCTGCATTCTACTGACACCCTTGAGATCAAAAGCCAACAGGAGGTCCAACTGACAAGTTCACAGCAGCCTGGCTGCAAGGCCACCTCTGCCACCTGCAGCCCAGACTTGGCTGAGCATGGTGAAGATAACAAGCAGCCGAGAAACCCCAAGGAGTCCAGGCAGAGGAGAGCCTGCACTCTCCAAGGAGCTGGGAGAGCGACTAGAGAGAGCAAGATCTGAAAATAAAGCAACAATGAAAAGAAACAGCTCCCATGTTTTGATTTCAAGCTTTGTATTTTTCCAGTTCAATTCAGCTCAGGGTCACCATTTCTCACCTACGCAGCATGGTGGTCCTAGCAAACAGGGCTGCCTTGGCTAGCAGCCCTTCCATCTCTAAAGTGAAATGAAGAGCCTTCAGTGATGCTGGCTCATTCATGGGGCACAAGAGGGGAGAGTCATGAGCCAGAGGGGCTATAGTGGCTGGCTGGGAATGCAGGGGTCTCTGTGAATACAGGCCCCGAAAGCTCAGACAATTGACAAATTTATCCACAGTAGCAGCAGGAGAGGTAACCTGGCTCATTTATGTCATCATGGTAGCTAACAGTCTACCCCCTTTTTTTTAAGAGCTGCTAATAAGGAGAAAAATATGTGTGGATGTGTGGTTTAAATTTCCTTTCCCCTTACACCTCTTTCTGGTCAAAGTGTTAATATGGATAACAAGGCATCAAGTCCATAGGGAATAAAGAGAGGAAAATATCTTGCAGAGTATAAACTATATAGTCAACTTAAAAATACAGGGCAGCAGGGACAGTCGGACACAGACAGTTAAGAGGGCTTCCTTCTACAGGGCTGTGAAGCTCACAAGGCAAGTGGCAGAAACACAGGGTGACAAGGAAGACCTGGGCTGAGCTGTGGTTCTGACTCCATGACTTCTCAGCCTTTCTATTTCTTCAACTATAAAACAGTGAATTTCACATAGTAACTTAAAACTGTAAATCCTAAGCTATAAACCAGTAACACTGCAGTCACACCCATTTTCCAAGGTCACTAGGAAGATTAAGTGGAAAGGGGTGACGTAGGCTCAGGATGAGACAGCACAGCATTGAATGTGCATTTGGTCACTTATGCCTGTTGACCAACTTTCCAGACAGAAGTTAACCGTGCCCCCAGTTCACAGATAAGTGCGTTGAATGTCTTGGTGGATTGTCTCTAAAGATACACATGATAATCATTAGAACTGAGACTCCAAACAAATCGTTTGGAGTTCAAAGACCATATCATTAGCCTCTGTACCACAGCTACTCTGATAATACATGTATTACTGCAACATAATAGGTTGTCAATAAATATCGTAACACGTTCATGCTCATCCAGCATGATGAAATATTTTAATATGTCTATTAAATGAAAGAATAAATGAACAACACATCACAAGAGGCTGTTAGACCATGAACCTATCTGGTCCCATGGTACAGCCAGTCTAATTACTAGGAATAGTCTAGCACGATTGCCTTTTCAAAGTTAGAGTGGAGGGAAATGTGTCCCAAGAATGGAACTACGGATACATCTGAATAAGGCATAGCAACACAATATTGCACTGAGTATCTTAAGCACACTCAGGGATTAAGATTCTAGCTTTAAATGAATTTCAAAATGAATAAACAGACCAGCAAAGGAAATACCTAATTTACTGACATTTCCTTGCTCACCTAATTTAATAAAGAAATAAACAAGTCTTGTAATCCTGATGCCGTGCTCTCCCGTGTTCCTACTCCTTCCCTGAAATCCTTCGGACTTGGCTCAATGTCCTATAAGAGAGAGTCTTGAGAAGAACAGCAGTATAGACATTTGGTGCTGAGCTGCTGAGCCAAGCCTGAGCCTTAGACCATGCAGACGTGACATCTAAGCAGGCCCTTCAGGACTGTGGCTATAAACCCCACTCCCTACTTGTTAGCCAGCACAGGATCCTGGGCTGATTCACAGGGCAAGGGATCACAGTGAAGAACAAATCAGGGTATCTTGGAAGTAAGCACATTTGCAAACAGTAGAAACAGTAGCCTATACCTTGCTCCCCTGCTTTTTTGGGGTAAAGACCATAGTGAGTGTCAGTGGGTGCTAAACGGTCCTGTCCCAGCTCTCAGAATCCAAAAACAGTGAGTTCTCACAACTTCATCAGCAGAACCTGCAAATGGTTGGAAACAAAAATGGGGGGGGGGAGAAAGAGAGAAAAAGAGAGAGAGAGAGGGGTGGGGGGAGAGAATAACATGAAAAATAAATAAATCACCGGAACATAAAAGGAGCCTTCTCCAAATACACAGGCAAATCTAGGCAAGGAGGGCTAAGGAAATGAAGAACAATGTGCGCTGTCTTCCAAGGCTCATGCGGAACGCATGCCCGCAGAATGTGTTGTTCCAAATTGCTAATCAGTGCTGGATACCAACACCAGCACCTGCTAATAACGAAGAGCCACCTCACTTCCACGGTAATTATGTCTGACACAGGTCTCCATGAGAAGTGTCAAGACTCAGGTTAGCAGCTCAGTGTGATAATAACCCAAGATTACCAGAAATTCACTATGTCAGAGAGAAAGGGCTTGGAGAAAGAAAACGGCAATTAGAAACACTTGTCATGGTGATTGCTTTGTGAGTAGCAGACATCCACTTTTCAGCCCAGGCCGGTGTAAGTTTTCTTCTGCCTGACTTTAGAAAAACATCTTCCGGGCAGCACAATAGAGGAATATATCACATTTTCAAAAATAACAGTGCAGAAAAGGTATTACTTCTCTCTAAATAACAGTGTGCTAGATATATATATATATATATACATATACATATATATAAACATATATATATATGAAATAAAACTCTTGAAATTCATAAGGCTGATAGCAGTGTTACTTGACCAGCTTGTGAAGTTGTCTTAAGCCAAACATCAACCGCCTGATCTACTCCAGGGTCTTCTCTGAAGCCTAACTAGCTCTAGACTTTTTTCTTTCGTCATTTACTTTGTCGCAGATGACCATAGAGCTGCAGAATGGCGTCCGTTGAACATGTAAAGTGAGAACTGATTAGTGGAAGATCACATCCTAGGAGAGGATGGAGCCCACCAAGGGACTCCAATGTGCGTGGGCTTCTCTTCTGTTTTCTTTGGAAAGTTGTCCCCAGAGGGCATGGGGAGGGTGCTCCTCAGCTCTAATACCGAGAGATGTACCTTCCATTTATCTTGAAGGTCAAGTGAGCCTTCTGAAAAGCAACCCCAAACGTGATCGTCCAGCATCCAAGACTAAATCTCATCAGTGACTCTCGTTACCGCTGGGATGAACTACAGTCTCCTTGAAATTGACGTTCTTAGTCGACAAGGTTCTCCGTGTTCTAACTTCTCACCAAGCCTGAAAATTGAGCCCTAGTGGATGCAACAGCTGTTCTTCAGATCAGACATACCTCAGACCTCAAGCCTCAAGCCTCCATTTTATTTTATTTGCCCAGGTTGTTTTCTCCAAGAACAGTGTTTACCTAGTTAATACTATGTGTTCAACACTCAACTTCAGAACCATCTCTACTCAGAGGTCCCTAGTTCCATTCCTCACTGACCCCTGATGAGGGGATGTAGAGCGATTTCTGTAGAATCATAATGCATCTACAGCATTTCTGTCCAAAAGATCTCATGTCACCTACTTGTCCATTCTTCCACTAGACTCGGAGTGGCTTGTGGGCCAGGATGTGCCTTTCATTACATCTTCCCTACTCCAGTTAGCAGAAGGAGTGTGTCAGGCTCAAGGTTGAAAAGAATCCACACATGGAGGAAGAAAGGAAGGAAGAATATAAAATTAGATAATGAAGGGAATAGACTTGGTACATTAAAAAGTAATTAAACCTCTTTAATAGGCAATCATTTTGCCATCTCTAGCTATCAGAGACTAAATTGTGTGAGGTGGAATATCAATTATGGCTAGGTGTCTATATCTTTGCAATATTTGAAGAATTGTTTTTAATTTAGGGATTTATGGAGGTTAAAAGAGGATTCGGTGAGAACTAAAGACTCTCTAGAGAGGCAGTGAATTCTGACGATCCTGGGCTGTGTCTCTTCCCTAAAGGACTGGTGACAACCAGCCAAGGGCCTGCTTGACCCTTCCTTTGCATGGCCTCCATGGTTCTGCCTTTAGGGCTTGGTTGAAGCTAGAATGGTGCTAAGCCTTAAGATCTGATTTCAGTTTCTGGGAAATCCCTGCTCTTTCAGCACTGCGCAAACATGAGCTGTGTTCCCATCCTCTTGCAGACTCAAGTCTCCTACAGAGCTCAAAGCTTGGTTCCTCGGCGTAGTATAGGACTAGCAAGGCTAAGTATTCCTCTGGGCAAATGTGGTTGTGGAGATGGTTTAGCAAGTCTTTTCCTGACCCCTTTCAAACTTATTTGGACCACATTTGCATAAGGAAACATTATCTCCTGCATAACATGAATAAACAGCCCCAGAGCAAGGCAATCTGAGACTTGACATCAGTTTAATGACTTGATGCAGAGTGGCCTTGTCGGCCTAGGTGGGACCTGTGACATTCACATCTCATACCTGCCAGATATTCTGTTGCATGGGAGATGATTTGCAAGAAGATAGAGTAACTAATTGGAAGAGTGGGTTGTTCAACTAGCAAGTGAATAGGCGTTGGGAAATATGGAGAATCCTAGGTGTAAGATTCTTGAGTTGAGCTTTGCTTATGTAAAATGGGAGGAGCAAGTAGAAGAAAATGAGGTATTACATGGAGTCATCTGTGATACTCAAGGTACAGCAATCCAACCAGGACACAGGGATGTAGTGCAACCTAGCACACAGTGTCTGAAAGCATCAGAAGGTAGCATCCTAGTTAGGAAAACAGGGCCTGTAGGACATCATCAGTATGCTGGGAAGGGAGCACACATTTGAAAGGACCATTCTTGATGGTTGGCTAGACAGCCCCTGGTAATACCCAGAAATATCTGGATGATAGGCTGGCGGAAGCAAGACTTAAAAGAAACCGAAGTTTTATAAATGCAGACAGGACTAAAATCTGGTATATGCAGAGTAGCATTTACAAGTCAAAAAACAATTAACATTATTAAAGTAACTTTAATAAGTCTTTGTTAGGGTTTATCTGGTCAGAAACACAAGCTGAAAAAAATGGGAACACTGAGAAAGAGCAGGATAAAACAGAACAGAGTGTCTCACAGGTATGGGGTGCAACTGTAGCAGACAAAGGAGCCAGTCATTGCCAAGTAGGGACAGTCCTCGGGCCACTACCAGGTCCACCTCGCCCTAGCTGCCCTGCTAGACCAGTGCCGCCACTCAGTCTGCAGGCCTGGCCTGCAGTATGGCATTGCAGATTGTGCTTGCCCTGCTGGGGGAAGAAGAGGACGGGCCAAGGTGTTGCCTGCTGACCACAGTGATGTCTGCAAACACGGTGGCATGCCTGGGATACTGGCAGACTCTGAGGGTAAGGTGGTTTACAACAGTCTGGCACTTTTACAGGTCCTGCCCCCAGACCTGCTGCTGAACCACACGATCAGTCTGACTCTGAACAACATGATACCTGAGACAAAGAATGACTCATCTTCAGCATGAAGTCTACCCAAAAGACTTTCATGATCCATTCTGCCTCTGGAAGCCATGTTGATGTCTACGATCTGTGCTGCTCCCAGAAATCCCTGCTGATACACACGACCCATCCATGCTGACTCCCACTGCCATGGGCAGGGAAATTTCTTTTGTGGTGGTATCAGTACCTGTAGACTCCTGAGAAGGAGAGGTGCTGAAAGCTTCTGTGCTAACCTCTCCTCCTATCCCACCCCACCCCCAAAGAGAAACAGTCCAGACCTGAAACTGTGGCAGGCTTTCTCTTGGGCCACCAACCAGCTCCCAAATCATGGCTTGGAAACTTATTATCAGTTGTAAATGCTAGGTCTTAGCCTAAGTTCGTTTCTTGTTAGCTCTTAAAGCTTAACCTGTTTCTCTTCATCCACATTTTACCCTGAAGCTTTTACTTTCTTTCCTTCTGCTTCTCCTATTTGACTGGTGGCTGCCCCTGGGACATGTCCCTCTCTTTGTCTCTTCTTCTTCACTCTAGATATCTCTTCCTACTTATTCTCTCTGCCCTTCAGCCCCGCCTAGCCCTAGCCCTCTCTCTGCCTAGATATTGGCCATTCCGTTTTCTTTTTTTTTCTTCATTCATTTATTTATTTATTTATTTATAAAAATTTCCACTTCCTCCCCTCCTCCGAATACCCTCCCACTCCCCCCACTCCCTCTCCTCCTCTCTCTCCAGTCCCAAGAGCAGTCAGGGTTTCCTGCCCTGTGGGAAGTCCAAGTTCCTCCCCCCTACCTCCAGGTCTAGGAAGGTGAGCATCCAAACAGATTAGGATCCCAAAAAACCAGTACATGCAGAAGAAACAAGTCCCAGTGCCATTATCAATGGCTTCTCAGACAGTCCCCATGTCAGCCACATTCAGAGAATCCGGTTTGATCACATGCTCATTCAGTCCCAGTCCAACTGGCCTTGGTGAGCTCTCATTAGATCAGTCCCCTTGTATCAGTGGGTGAACGCACCCCTCGTGGTCCTGACTTCCTTGTTCATGTTCTTCCTCCTTCTGCTCCTCATTTGGACCTTGAGACTTGATTCTAGAGGGGTTCCCAGGACCAAGGGGAGGTCCCCAGATTGTTCCCTGGGCAGCAGAGGAGAGGGTGCCTGAACTGGCCTTGGCCCATAACCATACTGATGAATATTTTGCATATCACCATAGAACCTTCATCTGGCGATGGATGGAGATGGAGACAGAGACCCACATTGGAGCACTGGACTGAGCCCCAAAGACCATTCAGTTTTCTATTAGACCAATCAGATCCCTAGGCAGGCAAGGAGAAACAAGTGCAACACATCTTTACATAATTAAACAAATGCAACACAAAGAAATGTAGCATATCCTTGCATTGCTAACAAAGGCAGCAGAAACAAATATAATACACCTTCACACAGTTAAAGTAATATTCCACAGCATTAACAAATGAAACATGTCTTTACATAATTAAAATATATTCCACAACATGAAGCTATAGAAAAGTCTTTAAAATTTGTGATAAAGATGCTGAAGTGCAAATCACAGCTGAAAGATTCTGGCAGTGGGGTGGGGAAGGACTCTGTTTTCTTTAACGGGCTGGCCACTGGGAATTTGACCATGCTCCAATGAGTATGGGCAACACAAATCAGGCTTGCTGAGTTCTTCTTTTTCCTCCTTTTTTTGGGGGGAGGGTGGGGTGGAGTGGGTAGACCTGGAGGGAATGGGAAGTGAATGTGATGGGGGTCCATTATATGAAATTCCCAAATAATTAATAAAAAATATTATGTTGAGGGAAAGAAGAAGAAACACAAGCTAAAATCCCATTGCAGCTGTGTTGGAAGGTGGAGACTTTGAAGGGTAATGAGACTATTAAGAGGGATTAATGCCTTTCTCAAGGGAGAGGACACTAGTTCTTCCAGGTTACACAATGAAGCCCCTTCTCTTGTTTCCTCCCTTTTCCAGCTGCCCTCTCATCCCCTGCTCCACACCAAGTGGAAGCATGAATCCCATACCATGAAGCCTACTTCTTAGGCTCCAGAACCATGGGGGTTTATTCCTTATTAGTCACCCAGCCCTGGATATTTTGTTACAGTGAAGAATGTCCCTTCTGTGCAAAAATTATCAAAAGCACATAAACCTATTTCTGGCACGAGGCAGGTGCTCAAAAAGTGCTAAGTCTGAAGTGGAAGACGGATGATGGGTGAGACCAGGTCGGCTGTTCAGCTCAGCCACACTAGAAAGATTGTACCAAGCGCTTGCCGCCAGTGTCCCCACTGCACAGCGTCTGCACTATCCGGTATATTCTTTCGAAAACTGCCCCTGGGTGAGATACTAGGAAATCTGAGATTACTCTGCCCAGCCCTCTGGGGATTGTCAAAGCAATTCTGAACTGATTCAAAGTCTGCAGATTCAGAAAACTCCCCTGAAAGAAAAATCTGGAAATACATCAATGGATCCCTCGATCCTTGGATGCTTGGCTTTCCCAACCTCCCTTCATCTCCCCATCCACCGCATACCAGCTACACTGCCTGCCTAGTGCTCTGAGGTCTCGTGTCAGGGGAGAAACCCTCATCTGTAAGTTGGGAATAACTCAGCTCGCATTTTGTAGCATTTTGTAAGTTTTGCCCTTAATGTGGGTGCCAGAACGTCTGACAGTTGTTCTGTGAAGAGCAAGGAAGGCTGTTTTACAGCTCAGCTGCTGGGAAGCACAGATGTTCCCGGCTGTGTCGTGGTGAGGTGGTAAAGGCTGCGAGGAAGGTGCGGAGCGTTAATTATCTTCCTGCAGCTGTTCATTAGCCCGCAGACGCCTCATCTCGCCGTCGTCGAGACTGACAACCGTACAGTTCCACAAACAACAAACCGGGAGACTCGAAGGAGGAAGAGAGGAACTATCTGAAGGTTAAAATGAAACGCGATGTGCAGAACAACTGGAGATGCCCGCTGTGGGCTGCCTAGAGCACAGGTGACCACAGGGCATTCTGAGGAGTACCCTGGGGCTCAGGCGCAGCAAGCACAGGGGCGGGGGTCTCCAAGAAGACTTTAGGGAAAACTCATATCTCGTGCAGGAAGGCCTGGTTATGGGTGTAGGAAATGAAGAAAGCCTTCTCCTTTCTAAATGCTCTCTTTCTAGTGTCTTTGAAACTCATGGGTTGGATAGTGCCATAAACTCAACTGCTGAGTCAGTTCAGCTGGGGTAGACCCTCGCCTGGCATCACTAACCCTGAGAACATCAGACCTCACTATGTTTAGTCTGCTGAGATCTCACTCAAACTCCGTTTTTTTTCTTCACCTGGGAGAACTAGAAATGATAGCCTCTGGCCCTGTGAGCTATAATCCAAGTACTTAACTCTGAACACAATGAGTTAGGAAAGCTAAGAATTTCTGGTCTCCACACATGGCCCTCCCTTGGGTCAAGGCCCCACCGTTCATAGATCTCTGAAGTCACAGTAGGAAGACAAACACATTTTTTATCTCAACCTGGGCACACACCCATTCATTGTGTGTTATGAATGGAATTCAGAAGAACCCGTATATGGGTCAGTCTCCACCTCTGTGGTACAGAGTGCTTATTGTACAGAGTGTATTTGGTAGATAGTGCATATGGTAGAGAAAGTGTGTACGGTAGAGAGTGTGTACGGTAGAGAGTGTGTACGGTAGAGAGTGTGTACGGTAGAGAGTGTGTACGGTAGAGAGTGTGTACGGTAGAGAGTGTGTACGGTAGAGGGTGTGTACGGTAGAGAGTGTGTACGGTAGAGAGAGTGTATACGGTAGAGAGTGTATACGGTAGAGAGAGTATATGGTACAGTCTCCACCTGCCACAGCCTGGAAAGCTTAACACTAGCATCTGTAAACGATTCCCTTCCAGGCTTTCAGGCAACTTCAGCCATTGGAGAGGGCTCATCCATGCTGAAAAGGACAAATGCAGCCCTTCAACAGCATTCATGATGGCTGATGGTGGAATAGAATGGGGCTTCAACATACTGCGCCTCTCCTGCACCCCAGCATCAGAAATTGTCTTATCCTTGGTCATGGGTGCTAGAGACTCACTGCTGACCCGGGATCAGGACCAGCACACCCCATCTCTCTCCCCCACCTAGCCCACTGTGCTATCCCCCAATCCCACTTGTAGTCAAGGCACAGTCCACCAAGACTGTTTACTTGCCGTATCCCGCCCTTTGCTCATCACTCGCAGGCAGCACTTCAAGCTGTTTCCATAACAACCTTCTTTGTGGTCTTAGTGTAAGTACTCTCTGTGCTCTGAGAGTGACACAAGACACTACAGACAGCGAGGCAAGGGCAAGCTGCTATCCTGTGCCTCCTACCACCCCAAATCTTGCCTAAAGTCGTTGGAGCAAACAGATTTTCACTTTAAAGTTATATCTAGGCAAACAGATTCTTGTTTTCCTGCATCATCAAGTTGGACCTTCACTGAAACAATCCTTCCTTGTGTCTAACCTGAACTCAAGGCTGAACCTTTGGGAAGGTTTCTCCCAGCTCCATTCTCCCTCGCCTCTAAGATTTAATGACCTAAAATACACAGGCACAGTATGAGTTAGAAGCCACGCTCAAAAAATGATAACAGTGACAACTTGAAGGATAAGGGAGTAAAAGGCCATCTCCATCCAGCACCTGTCCCTGGGTTCTGTGTGTTGTCCCACACTTCTAATCAGAGATGATCTGTGCTCTGTCGGATGGGGAGTCTGCTCTCCCCTCCCCGCCAACTCCTGCAGTGATAACACGGTGCTATTCATTTTTAAGTGGTTTTCTTCATTCTCAGTAGTTCCACTTTGGGCATTTTGCTATTTTTATATTATTTATATGGGTGTGATTCTTTTGTGATGATTATCTGTGATTAATCCTTGCAGCTATGGGGGAAAAAAATCAGTGTAACGGCTTGTACCACATCTAACAAGAGTTGATGTCTGTGTAGCTTTTCTGTGTTAAGCAGCTTTGCAAGTTCACTTTAATTGACAAGAGGAAAAGAGGATAGGCAATTAAAAAGGTGTTTATTATTTATTTTTTAATTTATAATTTATGGGAATTATGTATCTAGTAGACAGATAATAAGGCATGCTTTCCGCGTGATTTCATGAAACCAGGTGGCCCATCGGCAGGGTCCTAGTGCCCTCTGGAGACTGCTTCTGCATCCTTCCTCCACGGGCAGACTCTGAACCACCATCAATCAGCAGTCACCCTCTGCCAAATCAGAGGCAAGAGAAAGGGGAATGAGATGCCAATCCTAGGGACAGAGTGACAGAGTGGATCTCAGACGACTGTGTAGAACAGGAGCCACAGCTGAACCGTCACTCTCCACCCTCACAAAGTAGGACAGGAACAAGTCAGGGAACCCCAGGAAGCATGCGTCTCCCCAGACCCTGGGAGTCTACACTTGACTTGAGTATAAAGGATTAAGTCGGGGAGGGGGGATCCGTATTTCTATCTCTGAAACACCAGACAGCTCATATGTACACATTTCTCTCCACTAAGACCTAATTTTCCACCATTTTCCTTGATTTGTGGCTCTCTTTTTCCCATTTTCTTGATTTAATGCCCAATTATTTTTTGTCCCATTGCCAGTAAAACAAAATATTTCATAACCGCTTCTGTGAGGTTTTTGGATACTATTTTAAATACATAACTTACGTTCCTTCTATTGCAAATCTGAGAGGAATATAGTGAATACCTACATATGGACTCTACATTTTTTAAAACGAGCTGACCTCAACTTGACATTTCAAAGCACCATGCCAAACTTTAACAAATTTCCAGCACTCTCCTGAAAGGTTCTACCAGCATCCTCATCGGCATCGCCTCAAAAGCATGAATGGGGAGCCTCACTTCACTTTCTCCTCCCCTCCCTTCCCTGGCTGTGGGAAGTGAGAGACAGAGCCGCTGTGTCAGCTGCCTGGTCCCACACCTGCCACCAGGGACCATGCAGTCCCCCTCTGCGCTGGTGTGTGCCTAGCAGCCTAGTACAGGGAAAGTGAGCATTGCGGATCAACTCTCTCCCAATTTTCCTAGAGTTATAAAACCCTGGATTTCCTTCTGTGTCCTAGAATTGGAAATTAAACCCCCAGACCAATGTGTCTGGCTTTGGAATTTGAAGGAGAATCTACGACATCAAGAGGCATGCCTTCTGACTTTTAAAATCCGTTTCCCAATCTAAGCCTGTTTTGGCCTAATTTTTGCATGCAGCACACACAGGGACAGTGGGGCAGCAAAGAATCTGACAGAATTTGTCTCCATTTTATTTGACAACCTCACTTCTTTTTCTGTCCATCCTGTTTCATGGCTTATCATTCTGTTCTGAGAATAAAAGTAAAATTAATTTTGCTTTGAGACGTTCATGTGAACTTCAAGAAAGTGTACAGAAATTCTGGAAACACTCTGTGGAGTTTTCAGAAACCATTAGCACTGAACCTTTCCTGTGACCTCTCAACCCAACTCCTACACTGGCTGTTGACACCCCTGTTTGCATTCCACCATCTAGACGAGACAGGTGACCTCAGACTAAGTCCCCAATCAGATGAGCAGGGCTGAGATTCAAGTCTATGGGGGTTATGTAAGATCTAGAGAAAAAAATGAGGAAAGACAGCAGAAAACGGTGAGCCCCAAGCCAAGCCCAAATACGAGAGAGAGAGGTGGAGGGGCCAAGGAAAGCAAACTAAGAGAGAGAAAGGTGGGGGGCAAGGAAAGCAAACTACAGCACTAGTTATGGAAAGTTCAAATAGAGATGAGTTAGGGCTGGGTAAGAAGGAGCTTTCAAGGCCACGAAAGCAGGAAGTCTCTCTAAGAGACCAGTCTTGCATTAAAATAGAACTGTATTACACTTTTTTTTTTTTTCAGTTCACATCAGCCTGGCCTGACATACTGAAAGATGGTGATGTCCCTAATGGTTGTTTCCTGATAGACTTGGGAGAAGCATCTGGGACTCTATGGGAAAACCTGGTAGGACCTTTTATTCCGTGTGTTTGTGGGAGCCAGGGCCTCAGCTGTAAAATGTGTAAATACAATCAGTAGAGCCCAGTGTAGCTTGACATGGACACCCTCCTCCCACACTAACATCCCAGCTGGAGAACAGAGGTCAGTGTCGACCCTGCATGAGGGCCTTGTTCTCTTTGCCCTATCTACAAAGACAAATTAAGTGAGTATTTTCTTCTCCTGGGGTCGGAAGATCCCACAGAGACCAGGAAGATGCAGATCATCCAAGATTTTGGCTACAACACTGACCTTCAAATCCTTTCAGTTTTCTCCAGAATACCACACTGAAGATTTTTCACCAAGCACAGCCCAGTGAAAAGACAAAGATGGAAAGCAATGATCACATAAGATTTGTTCATTTGGAACAGCGTGCTCCCATCCCTTACAAACTTAAACATAAGGAAAGGGCTAGGAAGAGAGCTCAACCTGTGAAATGCTAACTGTGCAAGCTCTAAAACCTGAGTTCAATCCAGAACCCCCAGAAAAGCCAGGTGCAGTAGTGTCTGCCTGTAATCTCAGCTGTGGGAAGGAGGTAGAGCTAGAGGAGCCATAGAACTTATCAGACAGATAGTCTGGATCAGTGAGTATTCTCTCTCTCTCTCTCTCTCTCTCTCTCTCTCTCTCTCTCTCTCTCACACACACACACACACACACACACACAGAGAGAGAGAGAGAGAGAGAGAGAAATCTAGAATAATTAAAAACTGCACAAAATTTTGTTCCCATCGATTCTTCAAAAAGATCACCCTCTTTCGCAAGAGTCACATATAGTTGCTCAATAACTTATTCTACAAACTAAAAGAGGATCTGTTACATCCCGCTCCCTTATTTCTTATAGGAATTTTTAAGTTAATTAAGTAAAGGAATAGGACCAAGGAGGATTTCCTCTCTTGTGACTCCTTACTTTTTACTATATCAGGCATAACTATAAAGCAAGAAATCTAGTCTCATATAAAAGCAAGAGAAATTTATACAGTGAAATGAACATAGTTGATGGAGTTTTAGAGTGCTAATAAATAACACCTTTTTCTGCTTCACCTAGAGATCAAAACCAAATCAGAGAGATACTCAGGAGGCATATAGACAGAATTGAAAATATCACCAATATTATTGATCATGAGGCTTTAAATCTGTGGAAGGAAAATTGCTAATGGATAATCCCCCAATTCATCAGACCCACACACACACACCTTCCCAAAGTGGCCAAGAGATTTGCAAGCCAGCAAATCTTAGAGTGGAGCCCAGGGAGCTGAGCCACTCACTCCTGCTGTTTGGTCCTTTCCAGCATTCAATTATTCTTGGCCTTTGATATGAAGGAGAGGATAAAGAATAGTCATCAATGTTATTCCAAAGAGCAGCCCTCCAAACAGGTATCTATGGTCATGGGAAGTGTCCTCTGCCCCAACTAATAACATCTCCTTCCAGTGAACACCTTGGGACACAGTCTATTTTAGTATTGTGTCCATTACTCAGAATGCTGTGAGCTTCTCTTGCGGAATCCTGTCTAGAGCCTGGAGTTAGTTCCTTATATATCTTTGGCTATAGCAGAGTTTAATCTCTAAGTGTGAAGTAGCCAAGAATTATTAGAATATAGCAAGTAGGTACCGTTTAAGGTCAAGGTGAGTAGGTCAATGGAAAGATGAATCACGTTCTTGTGTGACTGAAAGCTGATACTGAAATTTGATTGCTGTTTACCTCATTGTAACATCCTGGGAATGAAGATTTAGTTAACTCCAGTGAAGCTTTCCAAAACTAAAACTAGGGTCCTGTGAGGTGACAATAACTTCTTGATAACTTTTTTTAAAGCCACATCTGAGTATAAGAAGTTATCTTGCAAATGTAATTAAGATGTTGAGATATTGGTCCTTCTGTTATATTTGTGTATAAACATATGGAATCTTGGTGGAGAGCCCTTCTTTACATTACCCAAGCATGCAACTGGCACGGGCAAAAGATTTATAGGTTAACGACTTTGAGGAGGATAGCTCCCATTTCATAAAATTCTGGTATAACTATAGGGAAAATCATACAGACTGCATCAGGGTGCAGCAAACAAATGTGTGTGGGTGGTTTAGCTGATAGATAGATAGTGTAAGTCTTTCCAGGAAGTGGGTACAGTGCTACCAGCTGTTAGGAAAGAACTGAAACTCAGACGAGCAAGCCATTTTCAACATCTTAGTTTCAAAAACAGGGTTTGTTGTATTTTTTACATTTTCGATTGTTGGCCATTAGCTCTGTGAAACCATCTACGAGAGACTACAGACTGGTAATGGGATTCAAAAGATGGATGGGAGGAGAAGGCGGCGCATTGAAATGTGATGAGAAATTTGAAACTCAAGAGCCAAATGCAGGTTCTGAAGCCATGGCTTTAAAACCTTGGTCATGGGCTGAGCAAAGTATCTCTTCATAGAGAATGGGCTCAACCAAATTAGTTCATGTATTAGAGTTGGATCCTGGTCCCACTGTCAGTGGATCCATAGACTGCCCAAGCCACACCATGCTCACCTGTATTCAGAGGGCCTAGTACAGTCCTTTGCTGGTTCCCCAGCAGCCTAGACAAGGGGGAAGGGGAGACCTTGGTCCTGCCTCAACGAGGTGATGGGACAGACTTAGTTGACTTCCCAAAAGAGGCCTTAACCTCTCTGAGGAGCAGATGGGGGGGGGTGGGAAGGGCGGTGGAGGGAAGGGTGAAACGCGATTAATAAAATTTCCATGGGAAATGAGAGGCTGTGGATTCACTCTGGGTTAAGAAAAATAAGCTTTGATCAAGGAAGATCCCCCTGAAAAATCTCCAATGGGAACGGATGGCCCAGATGATTCAATACTTCAGAGCATCTCTGTTGTAGTTTCCTCTGAGTTCTACATCCAGAACAGCTCCAAGACTGCCGGCTGAGAAGACCAAGCCTCACAGAAAACTCCAGCCAGAACTTGACCATAATCCTAAATTTTCTTTAGGCCCCCATAAGATTATCAATGCCCACATTCCCAAAAAATAGATTATGGATGTTTGTCTTTGTTTAGAGCATTGGTTATAAATTGTTATTGATAATGGTCAGGAAAAAAGCTAAATGAGGGAGATTAAGCTCAGAGTCCTTGTTTTGAAAAGAGAAAAAGGGGAAGTGCTATGGGATAACGATCTTGTACCTATAAGAGTTTGGCACTTGTGTTGGTTTAATGAACTGCTGATTGACCAGTAGCCAGGCAGGGCGACCAGACTAGGAGAATTCTGAGAAGAGGCAAGGCTCAGTCTGCAGTCACCAGCCAGATGTAGAGAAAGCGTGATGAAAATGCCTCACTGATAAAACGTACCAAGTCATATGGTTAAACAAAGACAAGAATTAAGGGTTAATTTAAGTTGTATGAGCTAGTTAATAATAAGTCTGAGCTAATAGGCCAAGCAGTTTATAATTAATAAAAGCCTCTGTGTGTTTCTTTGGGACTGAATGGCTGTGGGATCAGACGGGAAAGAAACTTGTATCTACAGAAGGGGTAGGTACAGGAAGGAGGAAAGGAGAGAGGGGGAACTGAGATTGGTACATGATAGATAGATAGATAGATAGATAGATAGATAGATAGATAGATAGATAGATAGACAGATAGAATAAACCTGGCTGTGGAACTGGGGATGTGGATCCGTGGTTCAGGGCACTTGCTGCACAAGCATGGGGGCCTGAGTTCAGAATTCCAAAACCCATGTAAAAAGCAGGGTATGGGTGGGGGTGGTGCAATGGTACAAGGGTTAAGTGCACTTGCTGCTTTGGCAAAGGGCCTGGTTGGTACTCACATGGCAGTTCCCAGTACTGACATGGTAACAAGGAGCCTCTGTAACTCTAGTTCCAAAGGATCTGGCACTCTCTTCTGACCTCTGCAGGCACTGCATGCATGTGGTGCACAGACATACATGCAGGCAAAACACACATACAGTCAAAACAAATAAATCTGGCAGACAGTGGAAGTCACCATCCGGCCAGGCTGACTGACAGGCTCCACTACAATGAACAAATGCACGATGGGGATGTGGGAACGAGAGAAGAGCAGAGCAGTGTGTATGCTACAAAGAGAGAAATCACTAGAAATATGGTGACAGGTATGGGCTTGGCAGGGTGGTGTGCAGCAGCCTGGAGCTTACACAGACTCAGATACAGCCCCCAGTACACCTCCCCATCACTCGGGATCGTCCTGGCTCTGCAATTCTGGATTAGACCTCCACAAAGGGCCACAGTGGTCCATGATGCCTTGTTGGCATGCTGCTGCCCCAGGCTGTGATGAAGCCTGAGATCCATGTGGGTGTACGTGGGCATGCCTCTTACTGAAGTGATGTTCCCAGATTTTTGCAGCCTTGGCCTGGGGCATGTTGATGTGAGGGGTCTGTGTAGCCAGCCATTTGAGGCCATGTTGAGGCCTGTGACTGTGACCCATACTGCCACTAAGGGCCATAAGCGGATCTCCTGATACTGCTTGGGGGCCATATTGAAGTCTGTGGACCATATTGCCACTCAAGGCCATGCGGGTATCCACGGTCGGTGCCACCACCTGAAGCGATGTTGGTGCTAAACGGTCGTACCGCAGGCAAGGCACCCAGTCAATACGAGTGCCCTGTGAAGCCACCTAAAGCCACGTTGATGTCAATGGTTTAGTCCATGAAGTCACTGAGGGCCCTGTGTGAATCTGTGTGGCCTGTGTGGACCACTTAACACCATCAAGATCTCCAGAGATTATGCCACAGCCTGAAACCATGTTGATATGGTGGTCCAGGCTGCCTCTGAGGGCCTTGTCTGGGTCCCTGGTCCTACTGCAGTCTGGGACTGTGTTCATGATCTGTGCTGCTGCCAGAAACCATGTGGATGCTCATGATCTGGCTCCCACTGACTGTAAAGATCAAGGAAGCTACTTTCGCAGTGATATTGATGACTTCAGACACACAGTTGAGAAAGAGGGACAGGGAGGGCTTCTGTGATAACCCCTTCCACCACCCCAATACCCCCCCAAAAGTAACAGACTAAACAGGAAGCCATCAAAGAGACTCTTAAAAGCTGTGATAAGGATGCTAAAGTGTAATTTTCCATAACTGATGGCTTCTGGTGAGAGCGTGGGAGGCGAAGGACTTAGTTCTATTTGCGGAGCAGGACCCTGAGAGTTTGACCACTTGAACAGTGAGTATACAGATAACACAAACTGGACTTTTGGGGGGCACTCATAAGGGCAAGGGTGGGTGTGTAAGGACTGGACAGTGAAGATGAAAAGGCAGATGATGTAAAATCCCAATGAATCAATGAAAATATTGTGTTGGGGGGTAAATAGGCAGGGTCTACACAAGACACACTTGTTACCAGGACTTGAAAGTGCTGCATCAAATAATAGACAATGAGAAATAAACAAGTAAATCTTTTTCTAAGGCTGTGCCATGTATGCCTTTAACCCTGGGGGACAAGGACCACAGAGACAAGAGGGTATCTCAGTCTCAGGGACTTGTTGGCCATCAACCAAATTCCAGGTTCAGTGAGAGACTGTGTCTCGAAGGAGTAAGGTGGAGAATGAGAGCAGACCATCCATCTCTAGCTTCGGTATACACAAACACACCCTACACACACAAACATACACACACATAAAGACACACACACAAACACACATATATACACACAGAGACACACGCATACACACTCACACAGACACACATAGTCACACACTATAATACTATACCAACCATACACTCACACAAAAAATTGAATTAATTAAAAATCAAACCCAAGTTGTTAGAGAGATCTTGTCTCTTCCCGGTAGGGACAGGGAGAGGAGTCCTGCCCCAGCAATCAGAGGCTGGGAGGGACAAACCCTGAAGGGCTGGGGAAAGCAGGCAAGGAGAGTTTATGACAGTCAGAAAGAATTGAGGTTATTCTACGTGAAACTCCTACAGCCTCCTAAGGAGAATGAGAGAAAGACTGAAAGATGTTAGCAAACAAGGCAGTGGGAAGTCAGGGTAAACGACACCCTTATGACACAGGCCTGAAAACATCATAAGAGATAGGGTGACAGTGTGGCAGTTCATGTCTGTAATCCCAGCACTCTAGAAGCTGAGGCAGGAGGATTGCTTAAAGTTTCAGGTCAGACTGGGTTACAATAGTGAATTCCAGGTCAGCCTTAGCTACGGTGTAAGATTCTGTTTGCAAAAACGAGAAAGGGGTGGTTCTTTTTTCTACCAGAGAAGAATGACATTTAGGACCTTGCCCCGACATAGTGGGGCTTAATGGCTCTCATCTGTGTCATTCAGGCAGGGAAGACGAGGTCCCCAGAGCCGTATTAGCATAGCACACTGCTCCTCTATGACATCCTGGAGGACTCCCATTAGAACCTCAGAATGTTCGCCCCTCTGCTCAGAAGATATTTTGACTGCTGTCCGGAAGGCAAGAACAGCTGGGCTGTTAAAGTCAACAGGCTCCCACTTCCACACAGACCAGATTGTGTCATAATTGGAAATGTGAAATATGCCCTTCCACTACTCAACTTTTGGGGCTGAAGAGGCTTGTTTTTTTCCTCCAAATCCCAGAAAAGACCAGGGCCAGTCTAAAGTAGACACCCGGATTTTGTAGGCAGTATCAGAACCCATGCTACCTGCCAGGGCACCCCATAATCCATGTGCTCAGTAGCTCTGTTTGGGAAAGAAGAACATAGACATGACAGAAGGATTCAGGCAGACGAGGACATGTAAATTTACTGTGTCAACGAATTAGTCTCACACATGTGCCAGCCTCACCTGTCCCTTTCACCTGGCAGTGAGAGGCTTCTGGCGCTTCAGGGCTCTATTCAGATGCCATCTGTGAGGTCCTTCAGCGATCTCACAACAGCCTTGCTTCACTTCCCTAAGGCTGAAGCCCCAGAAAGCCAGCATTTGCGCAGAAATATACCCAGAACCCTGATGACTTTTCTGTGCACTACACTCTTTCCAGAAGCTTCCTTCACGCTTTACCTTCAGTCTCTATCTCCTTTACTCCCTCCTCAGTCTCCCACTAATCCTCAACGCTCCTCACTCTTCCTCCTTTCTGACTCTGCTTGGGCATCGAGCGACTTGTTCATGCACTGCCATGTTGCCCCTAGAAGTTGGATCTGCTCTGCACACACATCCCCTCCCACCCCAGTTTCTGCTAAACATAGGAGTCTGGGGTCTGAGAGTCCTTCTTCATTAGAAGGGGGGTTTAGGTTCTATCATTAGCAATTACAATTTGCAGCCAGGCGGTGGGAGTACACTCTTTTTATCCCAGCACTCAGGAGACAGGGGCAAGCAAATCTCTAGGAGTTCAAGGCCAGCCTGGTCTACAGAGCAAGTTCCAGGCTACCCAGAGTTCCATACTGACACCCTTTCTCAAAACCTTCAAATTAAAAAAGAAAGAAATTGCAATCTGCTCTTCCCCGTATATCCAAACAAATCAGATATATCTCAAATAGCCAGGAGTGCTTTTCTGCCAGAATCCATCACACAGCTACTAATGAGACACACGTTTCTCCTGTTGCTGTAACTATAAACCAATTGCTCGACCAAAAGCCTTTGTTCCTTGGAGCCTTCCCGATGGGGAGAAAGATATTGCAAGGCCCCTTCCCCAGTGTCTGGCTTATTTAGGGAAGAGAATGAAGGACAAAAATACATACATACATACATACATACATACATACATACATGCATACATATATACACATGCATGCTTAAACACATACATACTTCCATACATACATATTTTTCCTCAATAAGAGTGCAAACTGCTTTTTTCTGCCTATCAGGATCTCGCACAGGGAACAGCCCAGATATTTGTCTAAGAGCTACTTAAGTCAGGTGACAGGCCTCCCCACTGCTCACACAGCCTCTGCTCCCTGCCACAGTCTTCCTCTGGTCTCCAAGGACTGAGTGTCACATTTCCAAGAGCTGCCTAGAAGGTTCTCTGCAGAGTCCACAAGGATGTTACGTCTCGACGCTCAAAACCAGCAAGGGTTCCTCACCTCCCCTCCTCTGCAGTCACAGAGCAAGAACCCAGACTCTTGAGCAAAGAAATAAGTTCCAGCCAGTTAACATCTGTGCCAATGCTATTCACAGCTCTGTTCTAACCTTTGCCAAGGCATCTGACCCCCAGCCAAGACCCAGACTGTGGCCAGAAAGAAATGGTGAGGGGCAAGTCCAGCAACCCGACTCCTTGATAATTGTTTGGCTGAGAGTAAAGACAGGAAGCATTAATAATTTTTATCTCTTTTCATTGACAAGACTCATGCCCCAAAGCCAGCATAGCCCGCTAGGGCTCCAAACCAACATTGAGCTCAGCCTCTTGGATGAACAGACAGATGCTTTTCAGCATTGGTGACCATTGGGATCTGTTTTGTCTTGTTTTGTTTCTTCAGTGAAATTTTCATGCAGAATCCCAGTAGAGAAAAACAGCAAATGTGATTCAGGGGACGAGAGTCTCTGGGTCCCCTCACCCTGGTCTCCAGCTCAGTTCTTCTCTGAACATCTTGCTTCCCACCTCCCCCCACCCCCATCTCTGGGACCTGATGAGATTTTCCTGAAAATGACTGTACCAGGACAAGAGAGGGCAGGCAGGCAAGCTGAAGAGCAAATCTGTTCCCTGTGAGGCCCCTTGAAGAGAGCTACTTTCTCTTTCAGAGTGTAAATAATGGGCTGAGGGCTCAGAAGGAAGCCTGACAAGCAACCTGTCAACATTTCCAACACTCACAGTCTTTAAATATTCAAACACCATGATGTTGAAGGATCTTTGACTTTTCTCTTCAGATTTTTTTCCTCCGAATGTCAACAAATGTTGTATTTGCTGAGTGAAGAGTATGGCCTTGCCTTGCCTTGTAAAATAAAAGAGAAACAATATGAGAAAGGGGATAAAAGATAGGAGGACAGCGGAGAATGCTCAAGGCTGCCCTGGAGGAAGGACCAGAAGCCAGAGCAGGAGGCAGAGGTTGAGGGAGGGCCACAGTACCCCAGGGCTCTCACACTGATCTTTTCAGTCATGCATTTCATACTTTTTTGTTTATTTGTTTGTTTTGTTTTTCGAGACAGGGTTTCTCTGTAGCTTTGGAGCCTGTCCTGGAACTAGTTCTTGTAGACCTGGCTGGCACACACACTTCATTTTACAGAAGAAATTAAGGCTGAAGAGCTGAACAGTTTTAGGTTGGATCACAGATACAAATTTAGCAAAAATAAAGAAAACTAGGTCAGTTTCTCATGCCTACATCAAATCTCTTTTTACTATGATCTCCTTACAGAAAAACAAAAGCATGGTCCCCACAGTCTGACACAAATATGATCTGCTCCTTCTATAAGCATTTATTGAACCCCCATTATGATGGTTAATCTTCCCTGTCAACTTGACTGGCTTTAGAATCCCCATGGAAACACACTATTGATTGTGTCTACAAGGTTGCTCCCAGAAATGTTTAACTAAGGAGCAAAGACCCACCTTGAGTGTGAGAGGCTCCTCCCGTGAGCGAAAGTCCTAGACTGAAGAAGGGGAGAGAAAATAGGAGAAGCCAAAGCTTCTGTGCACCAGGGTTCATCGCTCTGCATCCAGACTGCACACGCTCCCCAGCCAGCCTCCTCCACGCTTGCCGCCACACCCGCACTGCCATGATGGACTGTGTCGCTCTCTAAGTCAAAATATGCCCTTCCTTCACTAAGTCACCTTTGTCAGGTAATACACCTACTATGTGTCTTTCCCAGCCCTGGGCACTGAGAAATAGGAAGAAACAAGACACAGTTCCTGTTCTCAAGGAGTTCTCAGACAGAAACAGAGTAACTCCACACCACAATGCTGCTGTGAATGTTGTTGCCATGAGGTGTTTACAGGACCAAATATCAACTTCTGGATCCCATTGCACAATAAAAACGCAGGTCTTTCATTCAACAACAGCAAAACATGAAGTCAAATGCAGAGCCCTTCTGAGCCCTTGACAACTGTTCAGCCATGTCCATGAATGCTGACACCCTAGGTACTGGATACCATTTTGTAGAGAAGGCACTGCGACAGTTGAGTCCAAAAGGAGGACTCATCAGTAGCTAGAGGATGGAGAACATGTCCAAGGGAAGATTTGTCTAAGGACACAGCAAAGGAAGTACACAATACATTCCAGAAATTGAAACAAGGTCAACATGGACAGGGTTTGAGCTATGAGGAGGAGAAAAACAAGGAAAGCTGGTGAAGGAAACCCTCATCATCAAGGAGCTTTTGAACTCTATAAAACGGTTACAGTGTGGATATTAGTGAGTTGTTAATCCTGCCCAAAGACACGCTCTAATGGGTAAGTCTGAAAATAAATATGGACAGCAGGGGCAATGTGGATGGGAGGGGAAGGAGCCTGGAGCTGGTTGGGATGTCAGTGTGATGATCCAGCTAAACCAAAAAGGAGATATCCAGAGGGCATCCAAATATTTAGGAAAGAGTTCTTGGTTAGTGACCAAGACTTGAGGTTCATCCTTAGACTAAGGCAAAGAATGTATGAAGTGTGAATATGCTTACCTCAAGTGAGAACAAGAGTGAGCATCAAAACTAAAGATGTGCCGGGCATGGTGGTGCACATCCTTAATCCCGGCAATCAGGAGGCAGAGACAGGTGGATCTCTGAATTCAAGGCTAGACTGGTCTACAGAGAAAGTTGTAGGACAGTCAAAACTACACAGAGAAATCCTGTCTCAAAAAACAGAAGAAATTAATTAATTAAAAAAACAAAGATGTAGGTGAGGAAAGAAACTTCAAAAGTTGGTGCTTTAAGAAAGAGGCCATTGAGGAGCCAAGGGAGCAGCAGGAAGGAAGGAATTACCTAACACAAGAGTCAAGATAAGGACCGAAGTGTCTCATGTAACCAAAGGAAGGAATGGAGACTGGAATATCCAAAGATCAGACATGGCCAGAGATGGTTTTTGTTCAGTGGCAGCCCAGAGGACACAGAGCTAAAGGAAGACTCTGCCCCATGTCCCTGAGTCTGATCCTCAGTGTGAGCCACAACAGCCTGAATCACTGGTTTGCCCTGATGTGGCGAAGATCCTTGTTTGGTTTATGTCATCTCCCAAATCTGTTGAAATTTTTCCCCCAAAGAACCATATTGGGAGGTGAGACTGTCTCATGGGAAACTCTTATCCATGAATAAGATCATAAAGAGACCCCAGAGAGTTAGCTCACCCCTTCCACCATTGGTGACACACCAGAAGAAATCTTCTACAAGATGACAGAAAGTTCTCATCAGACACCAAATCTGATCGCACCTTGATCTTAGACTTCTCAGCCTCCAGAATGGTAAGGATAAAGTTCAGCTTACTTTTAAGGCCCTCTGTTTGTGACATTTTTGATAGAAGCCCAAACAGACTGACATGCTCCCCCTTACTACATCACGGCTACCATGCTTGCTGACAGAAGTCACCTGACCTTATTAAAAGCATGGGGATGGACATTCAGTGCACTACTCTTCCCTCATTCCCACAGCCACTGGCACAGAGACTCCTTGGCTCTGTGACCACTCACTCTGTACTGCAGTAATTTTCCTCTCACCGATTTTAGAAGATCCTCGAGAAGACCCAGATGAGAAAAATCTCCTCATCCTGTTTGTCAGAGATAGCCCTTTTGTTTGCTCATCTGGAGTGATAATTAATCAGTCTGTCTTAGGCATTGGAATTGAGTTTCCCATAAGAGTTGACTTGGTTTCCACAAGTCAGTTCCACACTACATTCCCTGCTACCCACCTCAGAGAGCTCCTATTCCATCAGCTACACAGCTCAGAAGGTCACAGTTCTATATAAAACTCCCTTCTATTGAGCTCCTACTGTGTGTCAAGTGTTACACGCCATTGTCTCCCAATTCCACTATTTTCCTTCTATTTCCTGGGAAAGGACACCAGATCTGCCAACATTCATATAGCGGCGTTAGGTAAGTCTTCCTCAGGAGATGAGAACCAAGTCTACTCACCCTCAATACAGGGTGATGGACTGAAGAAACAATTCTCTTTTTAGTTTGTGAGCTGATACTTTAGCTGAGTGAGCAGATAATTAATCGTTTGGCATGCTAATTTACAAGATCAAGGATAAGGAGGTGCTTACGGAAGGACGAGTGATTTAGAGGCAGCTTTTTCTTATTTGGTCAAACCCGTTTCTCCCACAGTGAAACAAATCACAAATATGACCCACCCCACACCTGGAAATGCAAGCCAACAGGCTGCACCAATTCTGCCTTATTCTCGGGTGTTGTTGCTTCTAACTTACACTTTTTCCGCTATGACGAGTAGACGCCCATGTCATACCTGTGCGTTAAATATTTTTATCTCTGCCCTGATTCTGGAGAAAATAAGGCTGTAGCTAGTTAACTAATGTGCCAGTAGACACCCACCCACTAAATGGCAGAGTCAGGGTTCATAGCCAGCTGCAGCTCCACGACCCAATGTCCAGTGCCAGCGTCCTGCGTACCATGACTCTGCCATAGCACCACATGGTGTTCTGTGCTGATGGGACCTCCAGTGGTCCACCCACAGGTACTGGATGTCCATGATGGAAGTGCAAAGTTAACCCCTTTGGATTGCAGCAATGTGTAATGAGGAAACAACATCAGGAAAAGGCGAATCCTTTGTACATCTCAGAGATCTTAGGTGCACCTGCTATGGCAGAGGAAACAGGACTGTTTGTTTGTTTAGATTTGGCTTGCCTTGATATTCTGTTTTATTCTCAGAACTGGGTTTCTGGTTCCTGGGAAATGACCATAAATAAGCATGCTCTCCAATTCCAGGCTTTACTTATAATACTGAACAGCTGGTGACCCTCATGAATGTGGGACAATGGACCAACCCAAACACTGCCCGCATAAAGGGAAAACTGAACAGATAAAAGCACAAATAACCAATGATATGCTCTTCTGGGAAATAATATCCAGCAAGCCATAAACAGCCAGAGGCATGCCAGCAGCCTTGCCCGGCAGCAGCCACAGGCTGAGGATGGGAACAGTGGAACTTGGCTGAGCCTACTCCCTGCCTTTTGCCTTATCAAGGCTCACAGCTCAATGTGTGGCCTGTGCTGGCAGCTGCAATAGCAGCTGCAAACCTATGTGGGGTGTGAATGCCACAGTCATAATCCAGAATGGCTATGCCATTGCTGGGGAAAAGCGTGTATTATTAGCATGTGTGAGTTGTACATACTAAGGGGTTCAGTAAATCGACATCATAACGAGCTCTCCAGTTGATTCTGACCAGTGCCGAAAGTTAAGGGCCCCTTCACCTAAACTTGAAAAGCGTTTAAAATTGCACAAATCTGTCTATCTGACTAAGGGAAATTAAGAACCTTATGTCAGTAGAAAGAAGTGAAGTTGAGAAAACTATCAATTTCAGAATTAAATGTGGGATTCTATCCAAGTTTAACCCCTTATTAGGCCTTGGCTGAGTCACTTAACATTTCCAAGAATCAGTTTCATAATCTGTAAAAATAAGAGTTGTCAAACCTGATGCATCGCTCAACGTAGAAAATTTTGAATAAAAAATAACTTTGTGATGATGCTTTATGTCAATTAGCAACTGAGACACTCATCAGTCATTGAGTGCCTTGTCTTACGCAGGCAGATGGCAGGAAACATGATCATGGGGAAAGAAAACTCCCCATCAAGGGTAGCTTTATCAGCTGTGTGAGTTCTCAATGACAGCAACAGTAGCGAGGTGATCTGAATCCCATCATAGGCACAGTTGAGGAGCAACAGAAACAGACCCAGAGCCAGATCTTCAGGGACAAAGTGTCACCAAGGAAGACAGACTTGCTGCCTCATAGCAAGGTTCCCCCATAGCCTTCCTCTGAAAGACTTCAAGTGCCCCACAAAACTAATCAAGACTTCGAAACACATGTCTCTTGTCATCAGAGTCTCGGCAAGATGAGGCAAAGGATGTTCAAGTCTCTTTAGAGAAAGGATGGTGTAGGTACCAAGGTCTTTTTCCCTTCTTCCTGGCGATTTGCAGGGCCGTTTGACCTCTGGCTCCCTGGAGATTCTGCACTAGCACTGGCTTGAGGGGATAGCTTAGGAAGAATTTGGCTCTCTTTTGTTATGGTGATTCCACCTGTAATCAAGGTTCTAGCAGTGGGCCCCACACACCTGGCCCCTCCCAGCTGATTCTGTCTGAGGCACCGCAGGGCACCTGTAATCTCCTTCTCCTGCTCCTGATGGGAGGAGGCCTTGCCCTTTTGAACTCCCTTGCCCACTGGTATAAATACCCGACTTGAGTTTAATAAAGTGGCCATTTACTCTTAGTAAGTGAGCAAGGTCTCTGTTGTGTGTGTCTGTTTAAACCCTCAGGACAATCGTCCATTCTCATGGGCCCGAGTTCAGGAAAGCACGTGCCTGGATCCGGTGTGGGTATCCACAGAAAAGGCAGGGCCTTACAGGATGGAGGAGAAAAAGCTAAGCACCAAGGGCAGAGAAGATAACAGATCCAGTGCTGAGCAGAGATGGATATGTGTGAAGGATATGTGTGATGTGTGACTTACAGCGGAGCTTTCACAGTGTGTGTTTGTGTGTGTGTGTGTGTGTGTGTGTGTGTGTGTGTGTGTGTTGCTGTGATTACCATGCAGATTCTGATTCAGAAGAGCTTGACACTTAGCACCTCTGCAAGCTCCTGGGAGATGTCAACACAGCACTCCAGTGACCCCTGACGATGATTTAATAATGTTTAACCTGAGGCTGGAAGCCTGGCTCTAGTCCTAATGGAAATACTACACTGAGGCTTTGAGAAAGTTAGTTACCCTGTCTGAACTTGTTTCCTGATCTGGACCATGAGAAAGCGGTGCACCCCCTCCACAGACATCTCAAATTCAACATGCAATCTGGACTGGTACTTAACAAGGTGACTGCCACCTGCTGAGCCTCTAAAGGGAGCAGCTGCAGCAAACACCATCGCAGCAGAGTAACAGAAAGGCAGAGAGATCTGCAGGCTCTTTAGCAGGACCCCAAAAGAACCCAATAATGACGATTCTGGTTGCCAAGATACACTGCTACCTCCCAGTACTTTCTTTGATTTTGAGGTGTGAATGGGGGAGCTGAAAGCTTGAGTGTCCCAGGGGTTCTTTGGCCCTTGGTCATGCTCTCTTGGCTCCCTTCTCTCACATTCACAGCACCCGTTCTCATGTCGGAGGAGATGAGGTCCACATCTCTACCCAGCCCTCCTCCCCTACCCTAGTGCTGAATGCTGGTTTCCTTGTTGCTTCTTGGAACCCCACTGTCAGGTTTATTCAAACTACTTACAAGCCTGCTCAGACTATTACCAAGACCAAGGCACCCGCCTTACAGTTCACACTCCTTTTCCAGACAGTTTCTGGGACAGGCAGGCAGGCTCAGGTGCCCTTGAGGTGTCCTAGCATTGGACACTGTCCCTGCCACAGTACTTGCTGTGCACTGATGTGGTTGGCTGTGTGCTTTAGCCATTTCCGCTTGTTCCCTTGTCTTTAGAAGGGTCCTTTTTGAGTTTTGGGTCCAATGTCTTCATTATCTTTGACCTGAGCTTTTGAAATGTGAGCCCTGGTCCAGTCCTGGACCTGTCATTGTCCTGGTGGGTCTTTATTTGTAACATGCATTGCTCCCACAAAGACTAGATAGTAAGCAACTGTCAGGCATGTTACAAATAAGGACCCAGCAGGACAATGACATTGGCTGGACCGGTGCTCGATTTCCCCAATGGAAGAACACAGGCAGAGCTCAGAGGGGCGTGAAAGTCAGGTATGGAGTTCAAGTAGAAGCTCTTGGCCCTCCCAAGTCAGACTCCAGACCTTGGGGGGGGGGGGTTATCACTTCTGGTTAGTTCAGCAAGAAAGAAACCCAAACCCTGTTAATCTCTGAGAAAGGGGGGAAAGGACAAGAGAACAATAGAGAAGCAGAGGGGCGGTGGGAAAGAGGGGAAAGGAGGGAAGATGTGGGGATACTTCCCTCCTAATTTCTTGCTCTCTTTCTCACCATTTTATGGTCTATATTAGCTCAGCCCCTCTCAGCCAGGAAGACTCCTAGGCTGGGGAGACAGTTCATTTGCTAAAGGTCTTGCCATGGAAGCGTTGGGGTCTGAATTTGATTTCCTAGAACCCATGTAAAAGCCAGAGGTAGTGGAATGCGCTCGTAATCAGAGCTCTGGGGAGGCAGGGACAGGCAAAACCCTGGGACTAAGTGGCCAACCGGTACAGTCAAATCAATGAATTCCAGGTAACTGAGAAATCTAGAACAAGGTGGACAGCATAGTACCCAAGACTAACTTCTGGCTTCCATACACATGCAACACACAGCACACATACACACACATGCAGACACAAGCACACGTGCACACACACACAAAATAGTTTTACAAAGAATCCTTTCATCTAGGAAAGAAAACCTAGATAGATGATAATTTTCTTTTTATTAGAAAATGGAAATTGCAGGGTCCTGGTGGTGCACACCTTTAAGTCCAGTGCTCAGGAGGCAGAGGTAAGAGGATCTCTCTGAGTTCGAGGCCAGTTTGGTCTACAAGAGCTTATTCCAGGACAGGTTCCAAAGGTACAGAGAAACCCTGTCTTGAAAAACCAAAAAAAAAAGGAAATTGTTAAACTGATAAACACTTTAAATTTAATAAATATAGATGTTGTCCCTTGGCATAACGACGTTTTAAGTTATGTCACAAACACTGGAATTACCCAGTAAAATGAAAGATAAATTGTAAAATACAATATTACATTTAAAATAGTTAAAATGGAATAGTCCGCCTTCTTCATTCCTGGTAGTTCTGTGACCTGCCTGCCACCTGCCCACCACCCTCAGCCCATGGCTTTGGGCTGGGAGAAATAACAAGTGCCGCTTTCTAGGACATAATGGGCTTGACATTCAAGTTTGACTTTTTAAATTCACAAGAAAAACAGTAATCTAGAAGACCCTGGCTTTCCACGTGCACTTGAGAAAATGAGTCTTGCTGAGCTCTGGGGAGCAGAGAGCACAGCTAAACGGGAGTGGGATGGCTCCTCTGCTGGAGGAGAGCTCAGGGCTCACTGCAAAGGGGAAAAAAGCCACCGGAGAGGGCTCAGCTCACTCTAGCCACAGTATCTGTCCAGGTGGTTGCCTTGCTGGATGCTGAGTCGGAAGAACCCTCTCTCTCCAGAGCAGCCCTGATTCCATTGACTGAGGCCAGTCAGCCAGTTGCACGTGCGCACACACATACATTGCAACATAGAAATTCTACAACAGTGGCACTGCTGAGTCAGGGCACATTGTGGTTTAGTGTGAAATGCCCCCCAGCTGGTGGTGCTCTTTTTGGACCATTGTGGAACCTTGGGGGATGGGACTTCGCGGAACCCATGGGGGATGGGACCTCACAGGAGGAAGTGAATCACTGAGGTAGGTGTTGAGGTTTTATACCCCATCTGATCTGTCCTTCCTATGAGGGAACTGTGACTCCTCCTCAAACCTTCCCCACCAAGACAGGCTGTATCCCTTCTAAACTGTGAGCCAAAACGAACGCTTCCTCCCTTAAGTCACTTCCTGTCAGGTGTTTGGTCTCGACAATAAGAAAGGTGACTAAAGAGAACACAAATGATTTAAAGAATTTAAATCAGTATTTAAAGCAGTTGGGCAGTAGGCAGGGTCATGTGAGGTGACCCAAGAGATCAAGTCATAAACCACACCAGCCACTGATACTTGGCAGCCAGTGCGGTGAGAACTGAGGTTGTGATCCAAACATTTGAGGTCACTGATGCTCCCTGGTCCCAGACTGGACAAAAACCAGCATAAGAACCAAGCAGAACTCTCCTTCCTGGTTTTTGTTGCCATAAACCCACAGATCCCATAAACTGCACAGGGCTACTCCACTTAGGTAGAAGAGAGGAGAGTGTGTGAGGAATAACGTGATCCTGAGAAGAAGTACAAGTTTTAAAATGACTGAAAATTAACTGCCTAAGTAACTACTGAAGCGACTAGAAATTAGGACAGTGTTTTATTAAACTGCCTTCAATGGGACTAGTGATTTCTATAAAAACAAATAAATAAAGTTCTAACGCATGTCTATATATCTGCATTAGAACTAAGCCACAAGCCCACTAGCTGCCTTTGGAACAACAGTAAAGAAAAGACAGATGAAATCTCTACCCCCACAAAAGCTGGAGTCCAGTGGGAAGCCAGTGATACCAATGTTACAGAGGAGTGCTCGACTCTAAACAGAAGAAACGCCCTAAAATCATTAGGGTGGTTGTTTCCTATGGTATGGTGACATCGAGAAAGCTGGTGACACCAACTCTGCAATATGCTTTACTTATTACTTCCCAGAATTCAAAGAGGCAGTAGTATGACAGTTAGCCTTGGCCACTTGGCCAGGCTGGAGTTCCCATCCACAGAAGAGCTGTGGAACTCGCCGTAGAGTTAGAAAACTTACTAGGTCTGTGGGTGTCGGGTCCTGCCAAGACCCACTGAATAAGAATCTCTGAGTGTGTATTCTGACAAATGTCCAGGCAGTTTGGGTACACAAGCAGGCCTGAGGAGCAGAGAAAAGCTTGAAGGGATTCACAGTGTGCAAGCCCAGCGTCTGCAGAGGATGGGTGGAGTTGAACTCTTGCTGCAGAGCAGTCTCAGGCAAGTGCCCATTCTCCAGAGCGTGTGATAACCCTGCCGAGAGCAACCTTGAGAAGAAAGGGCAACAGAGAAGCATAAGAAAGCGTTATTATAACCTCTGCTTTTGTGACAGAGCCCATTCCAGCGAAAATATCCAATCCTTGTTTTCTTTGCTCGAGGCCAATCCTTCAACTAGTCTAGGAAGATTAAAATAATGCTGATTCAGAATTCTGGGCATATTTCCTTGGGACAGCAAGCTATAGCAACTCTGACAGCTAAAACCACGACTACACTGTGTATGTCACAAGATCCCGGCTACTCAGGATCTGACAGCCTCTCTCGGCTTCCTGCAGTGCACAATCAGCCCCATATCTGGGTGCAGAGAAAGCTCCCTGGTCAAGAGCGCTCAGTCGAGAGAGCATAACTCTTAGGAACCTGGGGTCTCACCAAAGACTAATGGATAGAAGCTACAGCATCAGGTTTCATGACCAAGGAAGACTTTTGCAGCTTTCAGAAATGCTCAGACATGGTGTGACTTTTCCAATTAGGTAAAGAATAAAGTCCCTTATGCCCACTCAACTCCTCTATTTGCAGTACCCTTCGAAACACCCTGAATTCCTGCCTAGAATTCAGCCAATACTTGTTCATCATTAGCATGCCAGCACTGTGCTAGCTACTTGGAACGAAGGAATCAGGTTGGAGGGAGCTACTCCGATGGGAAGTGTGTAACCGGCTAAGCCTCCATGGGACCTGAAAGGAGTTTTACACTGGGACCATGAAATCCCTGAGGGCCTCCTGGTCTTACCCAACCTAAACGAGTAGCCTCGGGGAACACACAGTCTGCACTTACCTCCGGACCAGACTGGCCTTTGAGTACCACCGTGTGAGCACATGTCTGAGAAAAGCTAGCCTGTTCACTGTCTTGATCTCCAGATAAAATATTGATTGGGGAATTTAAAATTTGAAATGATTTAGGAGCCCTGAGATGGGGACGTAATGCACTGTGCCCAGTTGCATTTTGAGTCATCTGTCTCCTGTCAGGAAGCAGAGAGAAACTGACAGAATCAATACAAACGTGTCTGAAGACAGGTTGAACTCATTTCCTTCCCCCTGAGGCTACGGTTGCAATGGGTGAGCCCTGGGAGCTAACTACTGAGGCCAAGGCTGCACCCCCACCTGCCTGGCACTGGAACAGATTGCTGAGGCGAGGGTGGCTGCCCTTCCTGCCTCACTGGCTGATCCAGGTCTCTCTACCAAGATAATATTAGATTAACCCTCTAAAACTATAAGCAAGGCCCCGTCTTAGTTAGGGGTTTATTACTATGAAGAGACGCCATGAACACAGTAATTCTTATAAAAAAAAAAATTTAACTGGGGCTGCCTTACAGTCCAGAGACTTAGTTCATTATTATCATGGTGGAAAGCATGGTGGCACACAGGCAGACATGGTGCTGGAGAGGTAGCTGAGAGTTCTACATCTGGATCTATAGGTGGCAGGAAGACAGACAGCCACTGGTACTGACTTCAGTTTCTGAAACCTTAAAGCCCACCTGCAGTGGCACACTTCCTCCAGTAAGGCCACACCTACCCTAACAAGGTCACATATCCTATTCCTTATGAGCCTATGAGGGGCCATTTTCATACAAACCACCATATCCCCAATTAAATGTTTTTTTTTAAAAAAAATAAGAGTTGCCTTGGTCATGGTGTCTCTTTATAGCGATAGAACAATAACTAATACTCTGTGTGTGTGTGTGTGTGTGTGTGTGTAATAATATCCAAAATAAAAATAAGTAACAAAGTTAAAGTACATAAAGTGTAATGTGCAGAACTGAAAAGGTCTATAAAGCTGAAGTAACCAAACTCAGGTAACCACGCTTTGAGTGGCAGAATCAAGCATTTGAACTCAGTTCTACCAGATGCTAACACGGAAGCTTTATCTTCTGAGTGGCACTGTGTCACAGAAGAAAGGAGAGGCGCTCAATTGCCATGTTCTTGCTACTGCTTGCCTGGTTCCCACCAGCCTCCCTGCTGCAAGCCTTGTATTACTCGCCGAGGTGAATAAACATGTCACTCCCAGGGAATGGCTTTACTCCTTCCTGCCTGAAATGCAGTTCTACGCACCTGAAGCATTTATTAGCCACGCTGAGAGGTTTGAATGGGAATTTAATTTCTCTACTTAAATCTTGATGCCAGACAGCAGGCAAAACTGGAATTACTTGTTTAATCTCACCATTGCAGACCTGCATGGCTTAAGGTAGGTGGCTAACCCCAAGGACATGGTGACATCTCTACACTTAGTTGTTGCAGAGTGATCTATAAAAGGCCTATTGTCATGTCAAGAATACCAAGTTCACACTTAGGTCCTTCTATCTCTTCTTTAATACACATAAAAACGATTTTTCATTCAAGAACGTGTCAACTCTCTCATAATGCAAGATATGGAACTAATCTCTGTTATCTTAATGCAAATCTCATGGTCTTCACTTAATCATAATCTATATTTTATCCAACCCTTACCTACAGCCTGACATCTTTTTCTCTATCGTGTGTTAATTTATTCAAAAACTTGTGTTGAGACTCTACTACGTGTCAGGAGCTGTCGCCCATCTGGAGAAATAATTCAGACAGAATTTGATCTTATCTAGCAGATAAGACCAGAGCAAAAGCAAAAGAGAGCAATCCAGAGGTCAAAGCGGTGTGACACCAAGGGGGAGAACAGTAACAGAGGAGTTCAAGTGTGGCTTTGGAAATATAACCTCCTTCTCCACGAGGAGCCAAGGGACTGAATATGGCAAAGCATTCAGGGATGGGCACAACTAAGCTGAAGAACAGGAAAACTGACTGGGGAACCGAATGCAGTGTGGCAAAGCTGTCACACAGGGTTCAGGTGGAGATAAAGGGGTGGAGTTGGGTGGCCAAGTATGGCTGATGAAGTTTTAACCAGCAACCAGATCTGGAGAGCCAAGCAGGTCTTGACTCTTAATCTCTTAATTTCATTAGGATGATTTGCATTCACTTCCCCTTTTTGAGAAACTTTTGGGGAACATATAATAAATATTATACACACACACACACACACACACACACACACACATATATATATATATATATATATATATATTCCTCAAGTCCATCCCTACAAAGAAAATATTATCAGACAATTAAATTGTAACTCAAAAGGTAAAGGATGGAGGATAGTATTTATAGAATGATAAAAGAATGTAGTTCATCCTTTAGAAAGATTCCTCAAGTGGAGAATATATTACTAAGATACAAATATAGAGAGCCAGAGTCCAATTAGGAGACTATTGGAGCAGCCCAGTTGCAAAGCATTGACGATCTAAATTAAAATAACAGAAAAAAGAGGTTGAGAGGAGGACTCTTGAGTATAGTCTGCATTCCCAGGCCCTTTCTTCAAATGTTTTTGTCTAGAGTTCAATGGCACAGCAGCATCTACCCGTGTTCTCCCAGCTCAGAAACACAACAGCAGGGGCTCCGCAGAGAACTCTCTGAGAGGAAAGGGAATTAATTAGTCAGACCTCTCAGCCACTGTTGGTCTTCTTAGGAGATGTCATGGACAAGAACTCTGCTCCAGTGTGGCTGTTTGCTTCTAATTCATAGGTCTATGTTCTTTAATTTTCCTTAATCCATGGCAGAAATCAGAATAACTCTGGGGCTGAGAAATGAACCAGACTGCCTTAGAGGGTTATGAGCGTGTTTTTACATTTATCAAATCAAGGATGATCCTCTTTCCTTCTCAGATATCACAAAGTAAAATGAAGTATGTGAGCAAAGCTTTCTTATCCAATATTACAAATAGTGTGTGAGATTGTGCTAATTCTCAAATGTTTGCACTCTTCTTCTGTAAGAGAAGTGGGCATCAGAGACCATGGCTGGGGCCGTTACAGAAGCCCCATGAGAGGAGCACATTCCCTACTCCATTGGTGCTATAGGCCTGCACGGGACTTGATTTGCCCAATCGAATGTGAACCAAAGCAACACCTGTCATGTTCTATGTGTGTAACAGTCATTATGTTTCAGCCACAACTCATAAAAACAGTGACCACAGCTATCATCAGTTTCTTCCACCTTCATTTATTTGGGAGGAAAGGGGAGTGTGCACAGAGACCGGAGGTTGGCATCAGGTGTCCCACTCAATTGTTCTCAACCTTAGCTCTGGAAACATTCTATTTCACTGAACATGGAGCCTGACTGATGCTGCCAGACTGGCTGTCATGGAGCTTCAGAATTTACTGTCTCTGCCTCGCAAGTAGCATACATGCAAGCATCTATACCTGATGGCTTATGTGAGTACTAGGGATTCGAACTCAGGTCTTCATGCTTGCGTGGCAAGCACTTTCCTGACTGGGCCTTCTCTCCAGACCACACCTTGGTTTAAGAAATGATTTGGAGTAAGAATTGTAAGAATAGTAACATTTTAACCTGTGACCATTCTGAAATGTAATCAAAAGTTTAAAAAAAAAAAAAACTTTTGAGATTTTGGAATCACTTGTCACTGCAACATATTCTTCAGAAAACTATCATGGTTAGGAAACTGACCGCCCGAATCTCCAAGATAAAGCTTTAAGTGTTGAAGCCTTTGTGGCTAGAGAAACGGAACATTCATTTTTCCACAGTCATGGACTATTTGGAGTAACGAAACGGTCTTCTAGCTCACACACACTGTGTAATCCCTCTCAGTCTCCTTGTATGAAGACCTTTGAATATTGTCGTTCTGTCAGGGAACAGACACTGGTAGGTTTTCCAGGTTCTCTTGAAGGAAGTTATTCAGTTCAGTTTCAGTCCAATACTGAATACATCTAGGAAATATGATGGCGCTAACGGGTTTCATACTTTAGATTTTCTCATTCACATCGACAATTTCTGTCTGTAAAACGCCAAGGCAGTTAACCATCTACCACTGAAGGTTCTGGAGAAACCTTAAAGCAGACCGTGTTTCTTGCCTGAGGAATGTTCTCTCTCTTCTAATATTGGCTTACCCAAGAGAGGCAAAGAGAAAAATGCTTGCACTGCCCAAAAGACACTGCTAAAAAGGCTCTTCTTGTTAGTATTCAGGCATCTAGCCTGGCCTGACCTTGGGGTCCTCAGCTGCAGCCACTAAGAGCACCTCCTGAGCACATTCTTTACACTTTCCCCCAATAGAACAGCCTCTCACCCGAGCTCTGTGGCATGGTGTCTTTCTCTCAGGCCCTGCTTGTTTTCTAAATCACAACACTACGGTTTATTGGAGCTTTCTCACCCCGTTTTAGGGATGAGAAAATTAAAGATGGACGGTGACCTAGTACTTGGCATACAATAGGTACTCAATAAAGACCTGCTCACTCAATTAATGAAATGAAAACTGAATGAATGAAAGTTCACCTACAATGCAGGTAATGGGACCATCCCTAACTAGACCCTGAATTCCACAGCAAATGTATGTTGTGCTAAGTTCTCTCTCTCTCTCTCTCTCTCTCTCTCTCTCTCTCTCTCTGCCTCTTACTTACAGATAAGGTACAAACTCTCAGCTGTCCCCACCACCATGCCTTTGCTCCACCATTATGGATGGACTCATATGGAAACAGTAAACTCAGGTAATGCTTTATTTTATAAGTTGCCTTTGTGTTTTGTTATAGGAATGCAAATAAGAATTAATCATAACCACAATTCTAAAAATAAATACTTTAAACATATATTTATTTGAATATAGTTATAATAAACTTACCATCATAACATATTTTTTACATTTTAAGATATATTTTTAAAGTAAAAGTACTTTGAGTAAAGATGATTTTTTATCTTTTATAAATTTTTTATAATTTTTTTTATTTTTTAAAAATTCATAATTTTTATTGATTCTTCAAAAATTTCATATCATACGCCCTAATTCCACTCATCTCTCAGTCTTTCCACGTCCACTCTCTATACTTGTAGCCTCCCCACTCCAAAAGCAAAGAAAACAAAACAAAATGTTGCTCCTCCATTTTTCCCACCTCCACTTCTCCATCATATTTTCTTCTTTCTTAGTGACCTTGGGAGTTGCAGTGTGTCACACAGAAAACTCTCTTTACTTGCAAATGGTTGTTTCAATGAGTTGTTGGTCTGGTTCAAGGCCTCTGACTTCTGGTACACGTACATCATCAATACTAGACCCTCACTGAGACTTCTCTCAGACATCCTTCTGTTGCCCTGAGACATGGAGATCCTGCTGCTCTGGTTCTGCAGGACCAGTCCCTTCACACACTCCAGCAGGTCATAGATGGGGTAGATGTTGGGGTGGGCCAACTCAAAGCCCTGGATGTGGTAGTTGAGTTGGTCAGTTCAGGCCTCCGCTAGGATCACCCGCCTCAGGCAAGGGTCAGGACCAGTTCTCCAGTACCCAGGTGAACAGGACTAACTCTCCCATGGGCACCAGTGGTAACACATGCCATGGCCATCAACACAGACCCCAGCTTCAGTAGGGCCACAGACTCAGACAGGACCCTCGGCAGAAGCAGCACTGATCTGGACATCGCATGGCCCCAGGTGGCAGGCAGCATAGGTCACCCATATCACCCTGTCTCTCTCTACAGTGCACTAACCATTCTGCTTCTCCTCTCCCATTTCTCCACCACATCGTAGTAGCAGCACCCACCCAGGCTGTGGGGCACCTGGTGAGCTGGTGGCTGTCTTGCCCTGTCCTGTCATCCCACCCAGGCCATGGGGTGCCACTTGAGCCTGTGACTTTCTTCCCACCTGCCCAGGCCCATCGGTTACAATTTTTTAAATGCCTGCTGCTTTACTTCCTCTCTAACAATAGTACGTGTCATGCAACGCCCGGGAAACCCCTCTGCATACAACAAGGAGACAGGAATATTTCAAAGAAGTAATACCTTAGTGTGGTTCTGAAAACAACTTTATCTTGTGACCCCCCCCCAAGAGACTTTAAGACACTCCCAGGATTCACTAGACTACACCTAAGAACCCTCTGTGTGTACAACTTAACTTTAAATGGAAAAGATAAGGGAAGGTCATTGGGAACTTCTATGGGAAAAGGAAGTGCTAGCATCCAGGTGTGCCGGGCTTCTGAACAGATGTCTATCCTGTGTGGAGAGAGCCCAACTGGGAAACAGGCTCCCTCTGTCACCACTCAATAACTTTATAACAGCAACTCTCCAGGGACTTACAATACCCATTCCACCAAGAAGAATCATTGCTATAGCACTCTTTCTCCTCTGCAAACCTCACTTAGTCTTCCTGAACAGTGTAATGTGAGGGTCTGTTTGTTGGGGTTTCTGTCCTGCCCAGTTCCCACAGCCAGTAAGCCCCAAAGAAATCAAACAGAGAGTCCGTATTAGTGATAAATTGATTGGCCCATTAGCTCGGGCTTCTTATTAGCTCTTATAACTTATATTAACCCATTATTCTAGTATATGCTAGCCACATGGCTCAGTACCTTTTTCAGCAGGGCAGGTTATATTCTGCTTCTTTGGTAGTCTGGGAAGGACTGCAGAAAGAGCTTCCTCTTCCCAGAATTCCCCTGTTCTCATCGCCCCACCTCTACTTCCTGTCTGGCTGACCCGCTTTGGTGTGGGAGAACTGTCTGTATTATGTCAATCATGTTTTAAATAAATGCTGATTGGTCAAGCAGGAAGTATAGGCAGGTCAACCACACAGGAAGTAGAGGCAGGGTGATGAGAACAGAAGAATTCTAGGAAGGAGAAAACCCATTCCTCCCAGTCCTGCCCAGATCACGGAAGAAACAGGATGTGACCTTCCCCGCTGAAAAAGGTACCGAGCCATGTGGCTGACATAGATACGAATGGGTTAATATAAGTTACAGCAGTTAATAAGAAGCCTGAGCTAATGGGCCAATCAGTTTATAATCTTCTGGAGACCTCTGTGTGATTTTCTTTGGGGCTAACCGGCTGTGGAAACTGGGCAGGACAGAAACCCCAACAAGCCTGGCCCACATGTTACACCACCTATACTTCCTGCCTGGCCAATCAGCATTTATTTAAAACATAATTGACAGAATACAGACAATTCTCCTGCACCATAGCAGCACTAGACTAAGAAAAGGGTGTCACCACCTGTCTGTAACCAGTTCTGTGTCACATAAGCACTCCCACCCTTGCCCTAGTGAAAACAAGAATAAGACCTCCAACAATATTGCTAAACCAGTGGAACCTTGCTTGTGCATACATATTAAAGAGTCCCGTTTTAGCTACGTTTCTGTTGCTTGGAAAAAATTGTGACCAAAAATAAATTGGGCAAGGAAAGGGTTTGTTTGACTTTCTCACTTCTTAACCTATCAGTTCACTTCTCTGTCCTCATTAGAACATTCCTTAAGTTTCCCATATGTGTGATTTAAGTGAAAATGGCCCCATAACTCATAGCAAGGGGCATCATTTGAAAGGATTAGGATGTGTGGCCTTGCTGGAGTAGGTGTGGCCTTATTGCAGGAAGTGTGTCACTGCAGGGGAGTTTTGAGGTTTCAAAAGTTCAAGTCAGGCCCAGTGACTTTTTCCCTTCCTGCTGCCTGTTGATCCATATGTAGAATTCTCAGCTGCTTCTCCAACACCATGTCTGCCTGTGTGCCACATGCTTCCTGCCATGCAATAATGAACTCAACCTCTGAACCTGTAAGCCAGATCCGATTAAATGCTTTCCATTATAAGAATTGCCAAGGTTACTGTGTCTCTTCACTGAAATAGAGCACTAAGACAGAAATTGGTGCCAGAAGTGGGGTATTACTGTGATAGGCTGGACCACGTTTTTATTTGGATGAATATGGAACACTTGGGAACTTTGAATTACAAAAGCAATTGGACGTTTTAGTGGGCCATCCTAGTAGGAGCATGGAAGACAGTGGTGCTGAGGGTGATTTGAATTGTGGGGGGCCTGGCTCAAGAGGTTTCAGAAAAGAATATTAATTTGTGGCCTAGAGACAGTTCTTGTGATAGTTTGATGAAGAAGATGACCGCTTTCTGCCTTTGTCCAAAAAGGAAACAACCTGCCTGAGACTACATTGCAGAGCTGTGTGTTTACAGCTCTGAGACTACATTGCAGAACTGTGTGTTTACAGCGCTGGCAGAGGAGAGTTTCAGATAGCCTGGTATTAACTGTGTCGCTTGGTGACCACACTCATGCAAATCTATAATAAAAAGGAGAAAGCTGCACAAGGAAAAATACAAAATGTACCATATGAGGAGAAAGGAAGCACCAGGAACTATAAACAATTAAATAAAAAGCCTGATACTAAGTGGAATAGAGGGAGCAGTGACCTCAGAGCAAGACTCCACCCAGCTAAGCCTCCAATATGTAAAAGGAAATTTTTTTAAAAAAAAGTGAAAAGGAATTAAAGAAAAACTTAGGGCTGGGATGGTGCATACCTTTAATCTCAGCACTCAAAAGGCAGAGATCAGGAGACCATTGCATTGTTCAGGGCCAGCCTCGTCTACAGATCAAGTTCCAGGACAGCCAAGCTTAGACAGTGAAGGAAACAATCAAAACAGAAAACTTGTGAAAATGTATTTGAACAAGAGGGCCATGTTCCAAGCAAGCAGTAGAATTTGGCAGCTTTGACCATGTGCTTCTGGCTTTAGAGTCAAGCACAGAAGAAAGGTGTTATGGAATCTCCCTCCACAGCTAAGGAAAACCGCTGAGGCCAGATGTGTGTTAGTGGTGTCCCTGTATGGAGACCTAGAGAAGCCATTTCATGAAGCTGTGAAGGTGAAGCCCAGATTGCCTTGGAAACCCCCAAGATGTTGGAGATGCCAGAGTTATGCAATGCCTGCCAAGGAGAGCTGCTAACAGAGTATATAGAACCAGGCCAGGAAACACAAGTATGCTGTAGTTAAAAGAGCTGGAAATAATTGGAGATCTGAAGATCACTTTGACATCAGACTTAGGGGTACAGAGTTTGGGGAATGTCCAACTAGTTTTTAGTCTTGCTTTGTCCTAGTATTTCCTCACTATGCTTCCTTTGCTCCCTATTGAAACAGTAATGCTTATTCCATGTCATTGGAAAATACATTGGAAGTATGTGATCTGTGCTGTGGAACAACAATCTGTATTAATAAAATGCTGACTGGCCAGTAGCCAGGCAGAAATTATAGGGGACAATGAGAACAGGAGAATTCTGGAAAGAGGGAAGACTCAGTTTGCAGTCGTCACCCAGACACAGAGGAAGAAAGATGATAATGCCTCGCTAATATAAGGTATTAAGTTACATGGATAACACAGACAAGAATAATGAACTAATTGAAGATGTAAGAATTAGTTAATAAGAAGCCTGAGCTAACAGGCCAACCAGTTTATAATTAATGTAAGCCTCTGTAAATTTCTTTGGGAAGAAACAGCTGTGGGACCGGGCAGGACAGAAACCTCAGCCAACAGATCTGCTTTGTTTATTTTGATTTTACAGGGTATTATAGTTGAGAGATTACCGTGAGTCTCCAAAGAGACTCAACTTTTAAACATTGTTGAGACTTTGATAGACTATGGGAACTTCTGAAGTTGAAATGAATTTGGTTTTGCATTATAGTATGGCTACAAGTCTATTGGACCAGGGAGTACAATGTGGTAGTTTGAATAAAAATGGCCTTCATAGACTTATAGGAAGTGATATTATTTGAAAGGCATATAATGTTGGCCTTGTTGGAGTAGGTATGATCTTATTGGAGGAAGTGTGTCACTGTGGGAGGATTTTGAGGTTTCAGAAGCTCAAGCCAAGCCCAGTGGCTCTGTCTCTTCCTGCTGCCTGCTGGTCCAGAAACAGAAATCTCAGTTACTTCTCCAGCACTATGTCTGCCTTCCCACCACAGACAAACCTCTCAACCTATAAGCCAAATTCAACTAAAAGTTTTCTTTTGTCAGAGTTGTGTGGTCATGGTGTCTCTTCACAGCAATGGAACGCTAAGGCACTATGCTAACATTGAACTAACCTTCTATAGTGTTGTCAAGCCATTAATTCAATTACCAACTGATTTTGGCTTGGAAAACTTGTGTTCCATATGTCCTCCTCCTCACTCAAATGCCACAACCTTCCCTCTCACCTGGATTCAGAGCGAACATTACGTTTCAATGTACCAAAATAGTGTTCACTTAGATAGATGCTATAGTGAGCCAAATATACTCATTTAAACATCAATAAGCCTGACCTCCAACTGAGCTCATTTGTGCAGAGGTAGGCAGGATGGATTGGAGGAGCATCAGGGAAACCCGTTAGCTTTCAGGATGTTATTGAAGAGCAGGAAGTACCAGCCCCCCCCCAACCATCCCTTAATGTGATCACTTTCAATTTGCTCAGTTCAGCAGGTAAGTGATTCACAGATCTGAAGCGCTGAACCAATCGTAACAGGAATTCCAATGCTGTGATGTTCCATCAGGAGCTGAAAGCATACATTCTCACACTACCCTGAACAGTTAGTCTGGATCTGTCGGGGCTGGGAAGTGCACTGGCACCCCAAACCAGCAAGATCTGCTTCTGTCACCAGCTGACCACAATGTAATGGTCCTTCAGCTAGCAAATGTTGCCAGGTTATTGATTTTTCTTCATTTCTATACTTCATCTAAGGACATTAGAATGTCCACTGTATATAATACCACAACAGGGCAGAATATAAAGTCAATTCCCCAGTAAACTTATGTACACTCAGGTAATCATTGGCTGGTTCAAAGATAGAAGTTTGATCTTAAGTGAGATCATTAGTGTCCAGAATGCCAGTGCTTATATAGATTTCTGGGGGAAAAAATATTTCAGTTTCATGACATTCCAAAACACAAGCTCAGTAAACATTTTCATTAAAGCACTGTATCAGGCGGAGTTCCTTTTTAACCTAACAAATGAGTTACACCAGAACTAATGAATGTGCTATCTGTTTATCCTTGCTACAGCCACTCATCATTTTAAAATAATACAGTGGGGAGGGAGAGAGAAGTAACCTACTGTTTACCTGGGTTTCTCATGTGTGGAAGCTAGGAGCTGGGCTAGGTGCTCATCTATGTGTTACTGCATTAATTGGTACACATCCCATAAGAGATAAACGCTGTTTACTATCGATCAATCAGAACGAGCGTATTAGGTGATTTGCCCAAGGTCACACACCTTGCAAAAACAGAATCAAGATTTGGCTGATCCTAAAGCCCATATGCTCTTTTCACACCACTGGGTAGCCTGTCTCCCAGAATGAGTCGAAACACATTCTAAGTGAGAAGGGGGAAATCAACACGATTATTGGTGAGGTCTAGACTCCAGAGCATTCGCCTTTACAAGAAATAAATCATGTTACCACATTGATCCAAGTCGGAGAGTTAACTTCTCATTTATTCATTACACAAAATAATCTAATTATTTCAGGCCACTAGAGATCACAGAATCACTGCTTCAGTACTCCACACTGCTCACTAGTAACCTTAAACAGCTAGCCAAGAGGTTTAGGCTATTTGTGGAAAGCCTATAAGCTTAGTAATCTAGGAGAATTCACCCACCGCCTGCTGTGAAATGAGGAGTCTCTTCCTACTCAATCCAGAAATTTCACAGACTCTAAACAGCCTAGATTTGCACAGTTTTCTCCAACTTTTCTCAAAGGAGCTATTATGTCAGTTCTACTTACCTCATCCAGAAAATGGGAAGAGGGGGAAGACATAAGGAAAGAAGTACTAGGGGGCTGTGTGTGCATAATTCACTATTTATTCTTGCCTGTGTTGATATGTTTAACCATCTCTAATAGGCTCCACAAATGCTTCCCGCAACCAGTTTCAATGGTCTATTTGCTGCCTAGCATAGCATATAATCTTTTCCAAAGAAGGTATTGATCTTGTTAAGTCTCCCATCATCTAGACTTTAAGCATCCCTCAGCAGCTTCATTCCTGAAGACAAGCCACATGATCTTTTTTACAGCTGCCCATTAGCGATTCTGAGAGCTTCCCATTTCAATGGACCAGGAGGCCGGGGGATAATCATATAATGTGGCAAACATTTTACACATATTTTCTTTCATGAGCTTCACAATAGCCTTATGGGCAAAGGATCATTAGTCCCACCTTATGCCAAGCATACATTATCCCTGTGCCTAGCAGAGAAACTGAGGCTAAAAGAGGTTAAGGACAAGATTCACAATCATTTGTTTTGCTCACAGACATTCAGTATTGGCCCCTTCCTTCTATCATTTCTTTTCTTATTGCCCATCATGCCCAAGGTTTGGATTGGGAGGGATGGGGGCATTTGTCTGTCTGTCTGGGTTTTTGTTTGTTCTGTTTCTGTTGCAGTCTTACTATGCAGCCCTGGGCTAGCCTGGAACTTGCTATGTAAAGCAGGTTGGCCACCAACTCACAGAGGTCCATTTGCCTCTGGCTCTCTAGTCCTGGGATTAAATGTGTCCACCACACCCAGGTTTTTCTTTTCTCTTTTTTAGAAATCATAGAGAACTGAGTGGTTGGTTCCGGTTTTCGTTTCCTTCCTTGTCACCAAGGACAACATCTAACTGTGCTGAGGATTCTCCAATGAGAAATGAAATCTCAGGTAAAGGATTATTTTGTCACCTCGCCCAAAGCTGAAATTTGAGATCCTAAGCCTATGCCTGTTTTTTTTTTTATTAATTTATAAATGTTTCCACTTCCACCCCTTCTCCCAATACCCTCCCATTCCCCCCACTCCCTCTTCTCCTCCCTCTCCAGCCCTAAGAGCAGTCAGTGTTTCCTGCCCTGTGGGAAGTTCAAGTTCCTCCCCCCTCCCTCCAGGTCTGGGAAGGTGAGCATCCAAACTGACTAGGATCCCAAAAATCCAGAACATGCAGAGGAAACAAGTCCCAGTGCCATTATCAATGGCTTCTCAGACAGTCCCCGTGCCAGCCACATTCAGAGAATCTGGTTTGATCATGTGCTCGTTCAGACCCAGTCCAGCTGGCCTTGGTGAGCTCTCATTAGATCAGTCCCCTTGTATCAGTGGGTGAACACACTCCTCACAGTCCTGCCTTTCTTGTTCATGTTCTCCCTCCTTCTGCTCCTCATTTGGACCTTGGGGGCTCAGTCAAGTGCTCCAATGTGGGTCTCTGTCTCATTCTCCATTCATCATCGGATGTAGGTTCCCTCTGATCCTGCCTTCCTTGCTCACATTCTCCCTCCTTCTGCTTCTCCTTTGGACCTAGGGAGTTAAGTCCAGTGTTCCAATGTGGGTCTCTGTCTCTATCTCCATCCATCACCAGGTGAAGGTTCTATGGTGATATGCAAAATATTCATCAGTATGGTTATGGGCCAAGGCCAGTTCAGGCACCCTCTCCTCTGCTGTCCAGGGAACAATCTGGGGATCTCTCCTTGGACCTGGGAACCCCTCTAGAATCAAGTCTCTTGTAAACCCTAAAATGGCTCCCTTAGTTGAGATATATACTTCCCTGCTCCCATATCCATCCTTCCTCCCTCCCCTCATCCCAATCCCCCAAGCTTTCCCCAGTCCTCCCCTACTCCCTTCTCTCTAACCCTCTCCTCTTCCATCCACTCCCTCCCCCGTGCACCCAGTTTTGCCTGGCACTCTTGTCTACTTCCAATATCCAGGAGGAAAACTACATGATTTTCTTCAGGTTCATCTTCTTATTTAGCTTCTCTAGGATCATGAATAATAGGCGCAAAGACCTTTAATTATGGCTAGAATCCACTTATGAGTGAGTACATACCATATTCCTCTTTTGGGTCTGGGTTACCTCACTCAGTAAAGCGTTTTCTATTTCCATCCATTCACTATCAATGGAGAAGACAAAATATTCCAGGCTAAAAACAAATTTAAACAATTCGTAGCCACAAATCCAGCCTTACAGAAAGTAATAGAAGGAAAATCGCAACCCAAGGAATCCAACATTGCCAACACTGCCTCCAATAACTCAGACATCTAGCGACCCTTCACAAGCACAACTCAAAGAAGGGAAACACACAAACTCTACTAAACAACAAAAGAAATAAAAATAATAATAACTGGAGTCAACAACCACTGGTCATTAAGACCTATAAAAAGGCACAGACTAAGAGACTGGATACGAAAACAGGATCCAACATTCTGCTGTTTACAAGAAACACACCTCAACCACAAAGACAGACATCTACTCAGAGTAAAGGGTTGGGAAAAGGTTTTTCAAGCAAACAGACCTAAGAAACAAGCGGGTGTGGCCATTCTAATTTCCAACAATTGACTTCAAACCTATGCCTGTTTTACCAAGTGCCAAGTTCTCTCTCTCTCTCTCTCTCTCTCTCTCTCTCTCTCTCTCTCTCTCTCTCTCACACACACACACACACACACACACACACACACACACACACATCAAATATTTAGCCAGCTTTCTACCCCTACTTGTTGCCATGCCTTCGCTACCATACTGGCCTCCCCAAGTTGTTTTTTTGTCTGGATATTCTTACCACAGCAACAGAAAAGAAACTAATACAGTTGTTTTTCCTCTTCCTGTTCCTAATGTGCCTCTTCAACTACTTCTCAGAGATGACCTTGGGTTAAAGTTATTCCTACACATTTCTCTCCTCGACTAAGCCATGAACTTGCAAATACAAGGGACCGTGTCGTTGTCTCTGCTGCTGTCAGCCCTCTGCCTCCTGCGGATCACAGGAGTCGGTGCATTACCTCGTGGAAAGTGGGTCCCCGTGGCATGCTGAATGAAGAGAAGGACTGACATCCCGGGCGACCATTCTCACCATGAAGCCATTGAAGGCAGAGAACAAAGAAATGCTTCAACCCAAAACTGCCCCTCTGTCCAAAGGCATGATAAAAAGGAAATTGAAGGTGAACAATTACCTCTCAGAACACATGTCTCTAAATTAAAGCAAGCATTTGCATGCTGTCAGAGTATAGTTGCCAATCCTGTAGACCGTCTTCCACTGGGGGAAGCCAATGCCCTGTGAAGTTCCTCCTAAGGAGTGAGCTTGTGTCTACAAGGCTCAACAAATGGGATTTGGAAGCTGCCAACAGAATGTCCTACAGAGACCTGGGGAAATGGGACACAGAGGGGTGCTTTTTTTGGGGGGATGTAGAGATAGAAAGATCTAGTACATGTGTTGATTGACAGGAGCAAGGAGAGGTAACTCCTGTGAGCCTGCTGGCTGTGCAAAGGGGCTAATGAGAGCATGAACAAGGAGGGCTGAAGAGTGATGGGGGAAAGGGTTAAAGGTGAACCTGGCCCTGGTCCTTTTCCTCCTGAGAAGAGCTCTCTCTGCAAGGTAGCTCAATTGTCACTCCTGAGAAAGCACGGTACCCCAAAGAAAATCTGCTTCCTTGGCCTGCGTTGCTGTCAAGGAGGAAGCTCAAGGCCTTGGGAAGAGCAAAGACGAGCTTGCTCTCTTGCTATGATCCTGGAAACATAGCTTGTCCATGGCAGAGGGGGAGGGGAGACCAGTAGGGGAACAGGCACCACCCTCACCCCCCCTCGACATTCACGCGACCTGATTGTGTCAGCGCCACTTGTCCCCCCATCTGTCACAATGTCAGTTCCTGCTGGGGCCCCGGGATCCACAGAGGTTGCTCCATGTGTCGCCCCATTTATCTTTGCAGGCGGCAGCACTGATGGGTTTGACAGTTCTATTTGTTATCCTGCAAAGCAGGGTCTCCACTTCTCAAAGCAAAGGGAAGAGAAGTCAGGCAGGGAACAGAGCTGAGACAGAAATAGGCACTGGGAGAAATTTAGAGGAGGTCAGTAATGTTGGCATCATCTGATGGAGATAAGAGAGGCAGGCACTTGGAGAAGCAAGCCCTGTACTGTGCCTTCTGGGGGACAGCTGAAGTGGTATGTGTCCAGGAGTGTGCATGAAGTGTGTGGAAGTGTGTGTATATAATCAACACTATCATATATAGGCAGCATGACTACCAGGTGACAATGATGGCCCGTTCAGCATTTGGTGTACTAACTCTCATGTTGTCTGGCCACCATAGTAGCACTTCCTCCCATCTTCTCTGTGGCCTGCCTACAAGGAAGAGCTTTAGGGAAATGCAGGTTTTCTGCCTACTGATTCCCCAGGATAAACTTTTAGGTTATGAATTTATCATAGTTGGTACTCAGAATGCAACTCTATGGGATAGATGTCGGTCTGGGGGCAACCTTGACCAACTCCAAGTTCTTGCTATGACACAAGTCCTCTAGATATAGAGCAAACTGCACCCAGAAAGTGGCAGTAGAGCCATCCAAGTGACACTCTGCACCAAAGACAGACACCAGGATATCATATGGAGACTAGACTCAAGACAGGGATAGGACTATGCTCTCTCAAGGAGGATACTGATACAGTGGCTATCTGTGATTGCCACCCCTCTGTGTGCCAGGCTTTACATTTGAGGTGTCATTTAATCTCTAACAACCCTATAAAGTAAGTACAATTAGCATCACTATTTTATTGATGAGTAGACTCAAGTACCAAGGGTGACGTTCCCAGGATCTCATATCATGTAGTAGACTCGAGCTTTGAACCGTATCTGACCTTACTCCTTAAACCATTAGTCAAAAAACAGTCCCTTGCTTTCCAGAATAATGACTAAATAACTACAACCCCATCCCTCAACTAAAGTGACAAACCATTCTAGTTTGCCTGGGACTGTCCTGGTTTTAGCACCAACAGTCATGTGCCCCAGATGGATCATCCATCTACAATATAATTCAGTATGCGTGCGCGCGCGCTCGCGCACACATACACAAACCTGAATGTTTAGCCATTCGTGAATATACTAACATAGCCCAGTTAGAAGTATTCTGTTTGCACTATTAGGAAAGAACTCAGGACCAGATGGTTTTCACATAAGGGGACCTCTTTCTCTTAGCTTCCCCTCTCTGTGGCACTGAGTGCTAAGCCTGGCTATGGTGCTGAAGGACACAGAGAGACTTGGAACTGAAGGCACAGAACAGTTTGGGGAGCTCTTTTAGAACAAAACACACTTTCTTACTTATAAAATTATCACTACTTGAACAATAAAATGTTGTTTGCTGTTAAAAGGTGGCAATCAAATAATCAGACATACTCTTTTGTGACTTCTTGGATGATTTCAAGGGAATATATGGCTCTGAGAGGAGGGCCTGAGAATCCTGCAGAATGGATGGTGCATAAGAAAGGCAGAGTGATCAACGCCATGCTTGGCCAATGCTTGATTAACAAGTAGAATCCCAAAAGGTTGTAGTAAAGGATCACAGGGCATAAAAGAAATGATGGGGACAGCATCCACATCCACAGCAGATATTCTAATGGGTGTGTGTAATTAAGCTTTTATCATCGTTATCGCTATCAGTACTAAATCCATCTGTAACTGTCTGTGCCGGGCCATGCTACTATCTAGTATTCTTGCATTGAGCCTCTGAGGAAGGAGTCAGAGGGCTGAGGGTCAGCATCTATACCTAGGAGCAGCTTGGACAGGCTAGCTGAGCAAGTTTCAATTCATTCAGAGATCTGAGTTTGTGTTTATCAAGGTGACAAGAATCAGCAGTCCCCTCATGGAAGCGTTTAATGCAGTCAGCAGTGAGGGGGCCATTGAGGACAAGGCAGAGACAGGGAGAACACAGGGCAGCTCTGAAAGTGAATTTTACTACAGAGTTCGAGACAGCAGGGCATGTTATTTTGCCCTGACCTTACTTAGCCCAATGCCATTGACTGGACACAAGTCATCATGAGTATAGTAACTATGGTTCTTGATGTCTGACTTTATCCAAACCTTAAAGTGAGATTTCCCATATAGGAGCCCGACTCTTCCATACAGGTGGGAAACTATCTTGAGACAGTCAAGCTGGCTTGTTCAATGTCACTCTGCCAGCAGCAGGATCTGAGCCTAGGGAACTCTCCTGCCAGAGTTCGGGCACTCTTTTCAAAGTCGCATGACCTCTGAACAAACAGCATTTCCCTGCTGATTCAGTTCAAGCTAGTGTCGCCTGCAGTGCTGAAATACCAACCACTGTCTTGGAGAGTACGTATTTTAGAATTTCAAAGGGGCAGACAACAGGTGCCTGATCATGGGTCAGGGAGTGTGATGGTCCACAGGCTTGCCTTCTTCCAAGCTCCACATCAGCCTACAAGGTCTTCAGTGGGAGTGGCCAAGAGCCAGCAGGCTTCCTTGAAATTTCTTCTTCTCTGGAGCTTGTGGTGGAGAAAAGTTGCAAAAACTTCGAAGTTGCTGAGCCCCTATACATCATCATTCTCCGGGTGCCTGAGGGGGCCTTTCTCTAGCAGGCTATGCTTAAGTCCCCCTGATGGGGGTCCCTGCTCAGAAGACTGGACTGAGGAGGAATTGAAAGGAGATCACAAAATGGGCCCACGATTGAAGACAGACTTTTGTTCTCTGGCTGGGATGGAGGCTCAGCTGTCCCTACTACTGCCGCCTGTCAAGATGTATTCAACCTCTGTGACTCTGAAGCAACCACGTGGCTGGAAAATGGAGCCCAGGAAGCCTATCCCTTAGAAATTTACTTAGAAGTAGATCTTTCCCTAAAATGAATGAAAAAAAAATGTCACTTATCTCCTGAGAATGTGGCATATATTCACACCGATGTGTGGGTCTGTATCTTTCAAATGACTTTGACACGGTCCAACAGTTACTCAAAGAGAATTTTTTTTCATATCTCTTTACCTATACATTTTTTCTTTTACTTATTGAATATATTGTGTGTGGGTGTGTTTGTGTGTGTAAGTCCACATGTGTGTGGGCGCACATCCACGTGTGTGCACATACATTTGGAGGCCAGAGAACATCTTTGGGCATCATTTCTCAGACTCTGTCTGTCTGCTTTTCTTTTATAGGCAGGGTCTCTTGCTGGCCTGGAACTGGCAAAGTGAGCTAGGCTGGCTGAACAGTGAGCACCTGGGATCCTCAAGCCTCTGCCTTTGTAGAAGTGAGGTCACAAGTGTGCACCACTATGCCAGGCTTCTTTAAAAAAAAAAAAATAGATTCTTTGCAAACAGTATATTCTGAATTCATGACTTCTTGAAATATGGGCTCTGGGAATCAAACTCAGGTCCTCATCCTTGCAGGCAGGGAAAGCACTTTGCCCCCCTAAGCTATCTCCTCCATCCTTCGAGTCTTTTTTTTTTCTTTATTTCACACTCACTACAAGTCCTCTGTCATTGTTTTTCATTAAGCTCTGGGGGGTCTCATAAAAGGAAATTTTGATATAATCTTGTAGCCATGGGGATTGGTCATTGAATAACATTATTCCTATATTATCACTGGGGACATGAGAATTGTCAGCAAATATTCAGAAGGTACCCTCTAACAGCATATATTCTTGCCAGCACGCTTTGTGTGAGTGCTCCCCAAAGCCCACCAAGCAAGGACCTGATACAGTAAGATGTCCTCATCCTGTCCCTCCCTTAAAATAGCTAGCCCTGTGGACCCAGACCGTGGATGCAGAACTGCTAAATGCACATCTTCTTGATCGATTTCAGACCTGAAACACGGCCCTGGGACGGTGGCCGTGCTTGAGTTTCACCAGCTACTGAACTGGAAAGAAATATGATGTGACAGGGGAAAAAAAATACCTATTCATAGGAGCAGAAAACTATTGTCTATTAAAAAAAAAACTGTGCTCCTAAAATAACAGTGGAAATTCCACCCTAGCCAATCATCCTCAGCAAGGGGCCCAGAAGACAGATCCAACACCTACACAAAGCCCCTGGCCATGGAAACAGCCGAAACACAAAGATAGTGCTCACCTTGGGGCAGAAGCCAACATCACCAATGTCAGACCACATCCTGCTGGTACCTCTGCCCAGTCCTCCCAGCTTGCTTAGAGCATCTAGGCATCTAGGTCATCTTGCTCAGATCCATTGGGCTTGAGGGAGACTTGGGCTCATGTTCTCTACCTACCATGTTAAGTAGACAGAGAACACTTTCTGAGCCTCAATTTCTTCAATTGTAAAATGAAGTTCATATCTTTCCCTCAGACTTCAGGGAACTGCTGCAAAAAAGTTCAAATTTGAACTTTTAAATTATAAACCTGTGTAAAATCCAAAGGAGATAACCTTCCTCCACTACAGCTGGAGAAATATATAATAACTCTTCAGTTTGGGGAGAGATACGAAGCAGTTTACGTTGGCAGATAGTCCATATCCCCTTCCCTAGGATAAGCAGGACAAGACCCCTGGAGCAGGTCACCTTCCTGTGTTATGATGTGTATTCTCAAACATGCTGAGCTACAAGTTATTCAGTGTGCTCCACGTTCCAAGTTTTATGAACCGTGTTAGGGAGGGCTTTGGTGATGCAACTGTCTTCGAGTCCTTTCTGCTCCTGTAAGCAATCCCTAACCCAAATTCCTGTAAGTAACACCAATAAAACTCATTGGGTCACCAAGTTGAACATTGTCGGGTACTGCAAGCCTGTCTGACGGATCAAGCATATGAACCTTTGCATTTCATGTTATTAAAAAGCCTCTTTTTGCAAACATTCTATATAGCTAAACATATCAAAAACTGAGGACTTTTTTCAAAACTTTTTTATACAACTTTTTTTTGAGAATTACAAACATGAAGACATACAGTCATCATTTCCAGTCTCCCTCTCCTCCTCCAATGCCTCCGACGCTCCACCCACCACCCCCTCTCTATGTATGACCTCTTCTATACTTATATCATATGTATATTTTAAGTAAGGTTATAAAATATTATAACTATAGTTTTTATCTAAAACATAGTCATTAAGGTTTGGGAGTATTTGAAGGGTTTCTTCCCTTGCTGACTTGAATGTTCCATAGCTTTAGAAGGTGTCATAAAGCAACAGCTTCCAAAAATGACCACCAGGCTCAATCCTCCATTTGTATAAGTTCTTTTCAATGTGACTTTTAGCTGCCTTCATCAAAAAGAGAGCTCTATTCCCCCTCCTCTTGAATATAGACTGGCCCTAATTTTTTGTCGCATATAATTCAGTAGAAATGACAACAATATGCCTGTTTGAGCCAGGTTCTCTTTTTAAATTATTATTATTTGTTCTTCTCTTATATATTCCATCCCAACCAGTTTCTCCTCTCCTCCCAGTCCCTCCCGCTACTTCCCTTCTCCTCCAAGCCGCACTTCTTCCCCTCTCCCCCGATCCACTCCCCCTCCATTTCCTTTCAGAAAAGAGCAGGCCTCCCAGAGATATATCCACCAAACTGTTGAGCCAAGTTCTTAGCAAGCCTTCTATGTCGCTTCTCAAGTTCACTCGAGCTCTCTCTGGCTCTCTGTCCTCTTCTCTCCCTCTCTCCCTCCTCCCCTTCTTCTCTACTTCATTCCTTCTACCTTCCTTGCAAACAAGTTCAATCTAGCCTGTCAGACAACACAAGTCACATGGCCTTCTGTTTCATTGATCTGTTATCATGTGACACACCACCTCAAACTCGGTGGCTCCAAACAGTGATCATTTTGTGCCTACAAAACAGCAATTTAAACAGGCTTAGTAGAGACAGCTCGTTTTTGCTCTGTCTGGCATCTTCTGGGAGATCTCAGAAGCCATAGTGACATAACCATTGGGAATAACTTGGCACCTTGAAGCTGGGGTCATCTGACGGTTTACTCAATCATTAAATTGCTCCTGAATCTGGTGTTGAATCTGTTGTCAGTTGAGACTGCAGCTGTGAGGTATTGACTAGATATCAAACTAAGGCCTCTCCATGAGGTTACTCAGCTCTGTAAAGTGAAACTAGCTTTTTCATGGTACATAACATCATAGTGAATTCCAAGAGCATCATAAACAGAAGAAAATAAAATCTGAGAGTTCTCAAGATTAAGACTAGGAGTAAACTGAGTATTACTTCCCTATTGGTCAAAGAAATCACAGAGACTTGCTAGTATTCAAGAGAAAAAAATAAACATAAAGATGAGGGGTTGGAGAGATGGCTCATCAGTTAAGAGCACTTGCTGCTCTTCCAGAGGACCAAGTTCAGTTTCTAGCATTCACATTAGAGAGCTCACAAACATCTATAAGTCCAAGTTCAAAGGATCTGATGACATCTTCTGACCTCCCTAGGCATCAGCAGGTATGTATGCATACAAATACACAGACACATAAATCGTTAAGAATAAATATCTTTTAAAGGGACACAAAAATTAGAAAGCTCAACATCATATTATAAAAATACACGTGGAATGTGTATGTGTATGTATGAGACTGTCTTTAGAAAATTCCATCTGTCCTACCCCCCATGAGTCTAATAACAGTCAACAAACTCCCAGACCCATAGGTAAGGTCATCCTACACCCATTAGGCACACACCCGCACACAGCAGCAACCAACTGGCAAGACGACTGTAAATGTATGAGCAATCTCGTGCTGGCTGTGCACTTGTGAGCAGTAATAAATGGTTATCATAAGTTATTAGTTTTATGTGTGATTTGTTTCACACAGATAATCCTGGCTCCACCAACCACTAATGAGAAAGCTGCTTGAATCTCAGGGCCACGGGATTGCAGACTGTCAACATTCAGTGACGTAATGGGTTTTGTGTGCCTAGTTAAGTGCTGGCACCTGCCAATGAATGCCCATTCCCTAGCCTTCCTCGCAGTCAAAATTGTGATCAAAGTCATATTCTCATTACTCCCTGTGCTGCATAAACCAAGGTCACAAAATCTGAACTGGACGTCAATCTCAGTTTTGCCTTGTAGAAGGTGACATTCAAAAACAGCTCTCCTTACCAATCAATTAAACAAGGGAGAATTCTCAAAATCACTCAACTATTCCAGCAGCAAGGATTCAGGGCAGGACAAGAGGTGAACTGTATGATCCTCCTAATGAGAATCTCAAGGAGACTTGTTTTATAAACACTGCAAAAATCCGTTCTAAACAAAAACATCAGCTTTCCTCTTGCCTTGGATATGAGCCAGCAATGAAGGAGAGATTGACCTGATTTAGGGTTGGTTGCACAATATGAAAAGTGATTTTTTTTTTCTCCTTTCCCTAGACCTAGAGCTAATAGCTTTGTTTCTGTCCCTGATCAACAGAAGAGAACACTGAATTTGTCCCCTTTAAACTCTGTAAGTGCTCAAATGGAATCCTGCTTATAGCTAACTTCACCTGCACTTTGAAGCCACCATTGGCATAAACTCAAGCAAAGGACAGAGTCCAGAATAAACACATTACACTGAGAAAATCCCAAAGCAAAAGAGGGCACTCTTCATGGCTCTAACAGTCCAGGACAGTACCAATGTGGGACCATGTTTGCAAACTCTTCTACAGCCCAGGGCTTTAGGGAATGAGTTCATTTTGACTTGCATAGTAGCTCTGTGTGACAAATAGAGTAAGTGTTGACTCTTTGCTTCCACAGGTGAGGAAATCTCATGATTTAATCAGTTTACTGGATGGCAGACATGGTTTAAAGAAGCCTTCAATATGAGGCATAAGTGAGAAGTCCACAATATTGCTTCTTCCTGGGAATTTGAACTTATTACGACTGGGATTAAGCCCAGAAATATATATTTTGAACAAAGTAAGTTTACCTTTTGAAATTTAGATTGATGGGTGGACATATTATTGGATGAATAGAACAATAGATAGATGATAGATAGATAGATAGATAGATAGATAGATAGATAGATAGGCAGGCAGACAGTAGGTAGATGAAAGATAATTAGATGCTGATATTGTTTAGGATGGGTTTTTGCTGTAGAGTTTTACGTGCACAGAGGGCATGAAAGTGGAAATGAAGCTAAGAAGGGGAAAGAAAGACTCGAGGAACAGGGAAATTGGAGATGGCACTGGAAGAAAGACAAGGCAGTGCACATTCTCCCTTCTACACAAAGTCTACACTTAACAATGTTGCAGGAAAGCAGAAGAGGGGCTGCTAGTGGGGAGGAAGAGGTAGGAGGGAACAAGGGAAGTGAATAAAACGAGGTATTTACAAAACTCTCATAAAGAAACTTTGTTGCTATGCATACCTTTTTAAAAAAGGAAATTTTAAAAATAAAAATTGCCTCTTTCTCTTCTTTTTTAATAGCATAATTTTTATTGATTCTTTGGGAATTTCGCATCACACTGTCTTAGTTATGGTTTCCGTTGCTGCAACAAAACACCATGACTAAAGAGCAAGTTGGGGAGCAGAGGGTTTATTAGGCTTACACTTCAGCCTTGCTGCTCATCACTGAACGAAGTCAGGACAGGAACTCAAAACAGGGCAGGATTCCGGAAGCAGGAACTGTTGCAGAAGCCATGGAAGGGTGCTCGCTTCTCATGACTTGCTCAGTCCACCTTCTTATAGAACTCAGGATCAGCAGCCTAGGGATGACACCACCCACCATGGGCTGGGCCCTCCCCCGTTGATCACTAATTAAGAAAATGCCTTACAGCTGGATCTCATGGAGGCATTTCCTCAGCTGAGGCTCCATCCTCTGATGACTCTATTTTGTGCCAAGATGACACATAAAACCACCCAATACATATGTACCTCATGTCCCAGGCCCCCCCATATTCACCCCTCACCCCTGCTTCATACCCTCCCAAAACAGAAGACCCCCAAAAAATTTAATTAAAAATAGAACAAACAGAGAGCCTTTCTCCTCCCTCTTTCCTGCGCTCTAGCCCAACTTCATTCATCCTCATGGCATCTGGAGCTGTGGTGTGTTACACAGTGTACCCTTTTGTCACAATCTGTCCCCACTTGCAAACTCTCATTGCACTGAGTCATTGGTCTAGTTCAAGGCCTCTGGCATTTGGCACAGTATCATCACCAGACCCTCACCAAAACTCCCCTTAGACATCTTGCTTTGTCCTGAGTCATGGAGATCCTGCTGTTATCGTTCTGCAGGACCAATCCCTTCACGTACTCCGGCAGATCATAGATGGGGTAGGCGTTAGGGTGGGCCAACCCAAGGCCCTGAATATGCACCTGAGTGGTAGCTGAGCTGGTCAGTCTGGACCACTAGGACCAGCCCATCAGAAGAGGGGCAGAGTTAGCTCTACTAAGCCCATGCCATTGGGCGGGCTCTCCCATGCCTATGATGAGAGGTGGGGCCAGCTCTCCTGAGTGGGGGTGAAGGGTAGCTCTCCCATGGGAGGTAGGATCAGTTCTCCTGCTGTAGAGTCCAGCAAGGGGCAGGGCCAGCTCAGCACAGCCCTCAGATTTCAACACCCATGGTTCCTGTGGCCCCCTGTGGTAACACAGGCCATGGACATCAACACAGACCCCAGCTGCAGCAGGACCACAAATTCAGACATCCCCTCAGCAGCAGCTTGAGCCCTGATGTCACCATGGCCCCAGCAGCAGTGCAGGCCACCCAGATCATCATGGCTCCTGCAGCAGCATGGCCCTTGGACACCAACGTGGACTCGGGCTGAGCACATTCCCAGTCTCGCGACTCTCAGTGGTTACTGAAGTCACAGATAACACAGGGCCACGGACCCAGACATGACCAATGGCAGCAGCTCAGGCCCAGATGACATCTTGGCCCCAGGTGACAGTGTAGATCACTGAGATTGGCATGGCCCTGGTGGCAGGATGTCTCTTGGACATCAACATGTCCACAGGTGGTATAGCCCAGACTTCAGGTATCCTGTGGCATTTGGTGGCAACATGGGTCATAGATGTGTCAACCCCGGCTGTGGTATGAACTATGGACCCAGACATGGCCCTTGGCAGCAGCCTGGGCCTGGATAGCACCCAGGCCCCAGTTGGCAAGCAGGCCACCTACATCAATCTGGTCCTCACCGGGTTTGTTTTTTCAGTTCTGCCTCTTTCCAGAGCACATGAACCACTCTGCTTCTTTTTCTCCCCCATTTCTCCACCCCATCACAATGGCACCTACCACCCTGGTGCCTTGTGGTGCCAGGCGGGCTTATGTATCAGCCCAGACTGTGAGAACCCAGGCTGGGCCCGTGGGTGTCCTTGACCCACCTGGGCCGAGTGACACTACGTGACTCTGTGGATACCTTCAGCCGGCCTTTACTAAAAATTTCCTTTTGATAGTATTATCCCCACCTAATAACCCTTGCTACAGTACAAAAAGATGAGATTTTAAAACTCAAACATTAAAATTAGAATACTTCACCTTCATCTTGGGCTCGCACCAGGAAAGGGGTTTAGAAGAAGAACAAATAAGCCATTTCCCTGACATTATAGATATCAGAGAGAGCAAATGAAGCTGAGAAGTGAAAAGGAGCCATCATGATTATCTGGTCCATCACCTGAGATGGAAAATGTTGGATTGTGAAGGAAGAGTCCCTGACGATCTAGCCTAGACCACAGTAGTAACAAGTCACACAGCCCTCAGTTCTTCTGGTATCCTGAACCTTAGAGGGACAGACGGGGGCATTCCCTCTCAACATTGAGCCACACACACATAGCCCATCCCTTCCTGGAACTGAAGGGTCAAAGGAGAACTGACGGGTGTTAGTGTGGGCTATTACTTTAGGACATTGTATTACACATGAAAATTATTGTTATACAAGGAGTACCTCATCAACTGATGCTGTCTTGTTCTGTAAAAAGCCACCGCATTATATAAAGCTAAAGCCCAGAGCCATTGGGACTGTGTTTTCTTAATAGACACTCAACGAGCCTGGGACTGAGGACAGAACAAGAGCTGTTTTGTTGATCCAAACTTAAATGAGAAAACTAAAATATGTCAAGGGGAATTATGTCAAGTTAGATCAGGTTAGGCAGAGAAGGGGGATTTTATAACCCTGGGAATTTATCAGGAAAGGTTCTGTTGTCATGGAAATATCAAACAATCGTAAAGTATCATCACTCCCTTAGCATCTGACCTAAGGAAACAGGAGTGAGTTCTGCCTGCACTATAGATCTGGACCACTCTGGCCAAAGAGGTTCCACAGCTGTCAGGTTAACGCAGACTTGAATGTAGAGTAAGTTTTAGCTTTGGTCTAATGATCACAACCCTCAACCTTGAGACAAGCATCCTATAAAACCTTGTCTGATATTTTTAAGAGAATCTTCTTTAATTATGTATCAATAAATGATGTGGCAGACTAACTAAATGTCCTCCAGTTGTTTCCTGGCACCAGGATACAGGAATTTTTACTTCCTAGCCATGTGATGAAGATCTGGCCAAAGGAACATGAGCAGAAATGTGGACTTCCAGAACGCTGGCTATAGAACTTCTTTCCTAATATCCCTTACTCTCTATTTTTGGTCATCAGCTGGGGGACACTAAATACTCTGCAAGGGTTCCAAAAATAAGGAATTAAGTCTGCAAAGGGCGTACCTACACACACGTGATCAGAAGGTCAAACAACCTTGTGGCATTTTCTTCTCCAAGCTGAGATAAAAGAAAAAAAAATCAGTGGATTTAAACATTAACCAACAACAACAAAATAGAAAAAGCAAAGTCACTTCTCTTGTGGAATTTCACCCTTTAGTGTTCATTTTTGTCTCTTTTATGTCTGAGACAGAGTCCATTGTCTCTCTTGTAACTGGTCAAAAGCACAACCATACCCAGTCCAAGGGCCTTTCTTCCAGTGAATAACTTTCATAGACTAGTTTCTTCTCCTAGTCTCTTAATCTGAAATATTTGTCTTTGGCTCATGATGCTCCTAGGGAAATCAATTTAGATTGAATAGTAATGCCTAACATTCACTGAGTCCTTACTACACGTCAAAGACATTGCTAGCATTTCAGCAAGTGCTCTGTGAGACAGATAGATACCAATTCATGGGTGAAGATAGGAGAGCATCCAAAGTTGAGCATGCTCCTGAAGGCCTCCCAAGTCGTCATTTGCTTAGCCAGAACTCCGGCCCATCCTTTCTGACTCTAGAATCTGCTGTCCTAACCACATGACAATCTCTTCTGACTCTTCTTTCTCTTCAGTATGGCTTTGGAAGTTCCTTTTCTTGGCTTGTCTATGAATATCTCATAGTAACCATTTTCCTGGAGACAATTGCAAATTGATTATGAATGAAGTTACTTTAATTATCTCCCAGTCACCTCCCTAAAAGGCCTCTGAATTGGACCTTATTTTATTACTCTAAGCTCTACATATTTATAAATGTGACTCAAGTTCTTTTGAATTATGAATTCTTCAAACTTCTAAACTTTTTTTTCAAAGACTTTGAGCTTCTAGTCCTCCATAATGACTTAAAGGGAAATTTCTTTTCTACTTCAAATATCAAGCCTGCTTACCTTGTAAAACATATTCAAATCTAGGTATTATAAGAGAAATACGATAATTTGACATCCTAATTTCCTCAGATTTTATTTTAAGTGCCTTGGTTTAAGAGAGAGAGAGAGAGAGAGAGAGAGAGAGAGAGAGAGAGGTGCCGACAGCAGCATTCATTCTACTGGTTAGTTTAAGAACATCCAGACAGCTCTTCTGATGCAAGACCTGGGCTTGACTCAGAGGGTTATATTAAGACCCAAACTAAGGCACTCTCTAAAAAATTCATACCATGTCACCTCTCCCCTCTGCCTCCAAATATATGTGCATGTGCACGCACATGTTTACATATACACACAACACACATGATATTGCCAGTTCGTTTTATCTCCATTTTCTGCCTGCACCCACTGAGAGAGATCAAAACTGGTGAGAGCAGCGTGTAATTTACTTTATACACAGAGACTTCAGGAAGGGGGTGAGCTTGATGGTTCACATCATATGTCCATTTTAAGTACCTAGTCATCTGGTCAAACATCAGGCTAGGTGTGACTGTGAAGGGGTTGCGCAGATATGATAAACACTGACAATCGGTTGAATTTAATAAAATAAAATTAGCCTCATTATGGAGTGTTTATCCATTTAAGATCTTAAGAACAAAAATCAGGGTTTCCCAGATAAGGAGTTCTGTCTCTAGATCAACATAGAGAGTCCACCTGAGTTTTTACACTGCCAGTCTGACATGCAAATCTCCAATTTCAGTCACACACACCTTCTGTGGGATAATGCTCTTGTACGCTATAAAGATTTATCACTTGTATTGGTTTAATAAAATGCTGATTGGTCAGTAGTCAGGTAGGAAGTCTAGGCAGAGCAACTAGACTAAAAGAATTCTAGTAAGAGGAAAGGCAGAGAGTCAGTCACCAGCCAAACTCAGAGGAAGAAAGATGAGAAAAGATACCAAGCCACATGGCTAAACATAGACAAGAATTATAGGTTAACTTAAGCTGTAGGAGATAGTTAATGATAATCCTGAGATAATTGGTCAAGCAGTTTATAATTAACATAAACCTCTGTGTGTTTCTTTGGAATTGAACAGCTGTGGGACCAGGTAGGACAGAAACTTCCGTCTACACAAACCAATTCCAAAAAATAAATCAAGATATTAGTTGTGTTTTTGTGTTTTTGCTTTTCCTGTTTATTTAGTTTTTTGTTTGTTTGCTTTTGCATTTTGTTTTGCTTTGTTTTGAAACAGGGTCTCACTATGAAGCTCTGGCTGGCTTAGAACACCCTTCCTCTTGTTCCCCTCCTCTTCCCAAATAGTCCTCCTTCTGATTTCTCATCATTTAAATGTTAGTTTTTGTATATATAGTTAAATTTAGGTTGCATGTGAAAGAAAATAGATATTTTGACTTTTTCCTCCTCCACTAGCCTCTGTGGTCTCCCTTTCCCCTTCCCTGTAGTCCTCCTCTATTCATCGCAAAATTCCCCATCTACTTTCATTTCATGTAGAAAGATAATTGATTAATTGCTTGATTTCACATATGATAAATCAATGTCTTTAATAGCTCTAACTAACATATATTATATATAGCATTTATAAAAACTAATATTTGTGTTATGATATATGCATATATTAGATAATAAATTTTGCTTTTTCTGGAGAACTGACTGATACATAGAAGAATCATTAACATTGAGGCCCAGGAAATCAACACAAGGCCATCCTGTGTAAGCCAAGGTATGTGACTCCCCCAGTAAGACCCCAACAGCAAGGTGGATTGTGGGAGGAAGGTCAGGAATGCTGGGCAGAGACACTTGAATAAGATTTTATCCACACTTCCTTTCTCCATCTGTGACCTCCAGCCTAGAATAAGCTCAAATCACAAAATTTTGTTTTGTTTTGTTTTGCTTGTTGTTGTTTTTTCTCAAGACAGGGTTTCTCAGTGTAGCCCTGGCTGTCCTGGAACTCACTCTGTAGACCAGGCTGGCCTCAAACTCATAAAGGTCCACCCGCCTCTGCCTCCCAAGTGCACCCACCACTGCCCAGCATTTTGTTTGGTTTTTAAACTGTGACAAAAGACCATCTTAATTGCTTTCCTAATGCAATGTCGTGTGGCCTGAAGTGAGTGATGTCCATGTTGCCCTGGCACAGATGAAAAGTAAAGGGCCTGTAGAAGACAAGAAAGAGAAAATGAAGTTGTTACTCCTTTCTCTGAAGGGTAAGTCCAGAGACTGGTGCCCAGCACCCACAGGCTCAGGCTCTGGAGGAGAGAGCTGGGTTGGCCCTACCCCGGAGGCAGTTCTGATGAGCTCCATCAGTTAACATGATCTCAAAAGCTCATCTGGCACACTGTACCTACCTCCTCCTCTTCTCACACCTCAGTTAACATGTTAGCCCACCAAGGCGTATGGAAACTGCTAAAGCTCTCTAGCGTGTTCAACAAATACTTTCCAGGGTGAGATTATATTTATTGAGCATCTACCCTGTTCTTGGCATTGCAGAGCAAAAGCACAAAGATAGAGCCTCTGGCTTTCGGAAACACAGAATCCCATATAAGCTTTGGGATAGCAATCTTCTTGTGCTGCATTCTAAGCCTCTTACGGATCTATTCTGAGTCAGTCTGTATCACAAATGCTGAAAACTCCAAGTCTGATTTCCTTTTTTCCAAACTAAACCCTCTGAGTTTTCTTCATGGCTGTAGAATCCAATGCAAAGATTAGTTCTGTAGTTTGAATGAAGGCCACAAACTTTAATTTCAGGGGACTTTAGAACGTGTACAAACCTCTTTTGTTGTGAGGTTTACACAGAGAGAGACACACACATGCGTACTTACTAGTTTTGTTTTGTTTCTTTCGGGTTCCAGTCATACGATCCACTATTTTTTAAGCCAAAAGAAGACATAAAAATGCAAATACGTTGCTCTTCCTTAGCCATTAGCATAGCATTGAAAGTGTGCTTTTTTTAGACTAGATGGCCTCTCCTTAGGATTCTTTTGAAACACTTGATTCCACAAGAAATAGGCTTATAAAACAGTCTTGGGTTTACTTTCAGGAAGTGGGAATTAAGATGGAGTCACGTAGTTAACGTTCATAAGCCTAAGATCCACGTCCTGATGGAGAGAAAAGGAACATGGACCAAAGCTTTCTATCCTGAAGTGTAAATCCAGACATTGTCTACTAACCAAAGGTCTGGAGGCAAACAGGGAAGAGTCCAAGGACTGAATAACTATCAAAATGAGACGGTGTGTGACTCAGCAGGGCGGAAGGGCCACTATCATGAAGTGCACTGATGGCTCTTCACCCTTCTCATTTTCACAAAACAATGAGCACATGACCTGTACCACGCCTTTTCCAATAAGTTGCACTTTAGTTCTTCAGAGAAAGTCAGATAGATTAACACTGATACCTCACTCTGTCCCAGCACTTTCAGAGCTAAATCAAGAACCATCCGAGAGACCCCTTCATAAAGGAAGGGGTGTGGGGTGTTGTTATAGGTTTAAAACCAAATAGTTTTCACTCCCTATCTGACAGAAGATCACTGTCAACAAAAAAAAAAGGTTGTTTTTTTCATAATTAAAGGTCTTTGAGCCTATTATTCGTGATCCTAGAGAAGCTAAATAAGAAGACGAACCTGATGAAGATTATTTACCTATCCGCCAGGAGGTAGGAAATAGTCAAGAGTCCCAGGTAATCTTGGGTGCATGGGGGAGGGGAGTGGGAGGGTTGTTGGAAGGGGAGAGGGTTAGAGAGAAGGGAGTAGGGGAGGAATGGAGAAAGCTCGGTTGACCGGGATGGGGGGAAGGGAGGAAGGATAAATGTGGGATCAGGGAAGAATATATTTCAACTAAGGGAGTCATATTAGAGTTTACAGGAAACTTGATTATATATGGGATCCCAGGTCCAAGGAGAGATCCCCAGATTGTTCTCTGGACAGAGGAGGGGGTGCCTGAACCGGCCTTGGCCCGTGACCATACTGATGAATATTTTGCTTATCACCATAGATCCCTCATCTGGCGTTGGATGACGAAACAGATGGAGGCCCGCGTTGGAGCACCGAACTGAGCCCCCCAAGATCCAAACGAGGAGCAAAAGGAGGAAGAAAATGACGAAAGACTGCGAGGGATACTATCACCCACTGATACAAGGGGTCGGATCTAATGAGAGTTTACCAAGGCCAGATGGACCGTGACTGAACGAGCATGTGATCCAACCAGATTCTCTGAATGTGGCTGGTTTTTCTGAATGTGGCTGGCCTGCAGTCTTTCCGAGAAGCCATTGACAATGACACTGGGACTTGTTTCCTCTGCATATACTGGATTTTTGGGATCCAGTCTGTTTGGATGCTCACCTTCCTGGACCTGGAGTGAGGGGGGAGGAACTTGGACTTCCCACAGGGCAGGAGACCCTGACTTCCCTTGGGGACAAAGAGGGAGGAGGAGAGGGAGGGGGGAGTGGGAGGGTGTTGGGAGGAGGGGCGTAAATGGAAACTTTTTATAATTTAATAAAATTACAAAAAAAAAAAAAGGTTGTTTTTTTTTATTATTAAAAACTAGTTTCCTATAACGAATCTTCGTTTCCTGTGAAGGCCACCAAGCCTGTTCCATGTGAACCAACTCACCCTTAGCTAGGCACCATGCCTCCAGCATCCTCCCTTCATTCTTGGGAGAGATCCAGTCTTCCTCCCCCCCCCCCAGAAATCAGCTGATTCGCCTTTCCCCCAAAGGACACACACGGTCTCTGCTTCCCACAGTATCCTTGGCACATCACCAGCCTGCTCCTGTTTCCCAGCACCAGAATCTCTTGAACTTTATCAGAGATGATACAGATGTAATTAAACCTGAACACTAGTCTCTCCTTGTGACAACTCCGCGGACAATTAATGATGATAAAAGAGCCTGCCAGCTGCTGCCTGACACACCAATGAGAGCTTCCAGCGCAGGGGAAGATGGAGGGTGAAGGGCAGGTCCCTCCGGCCCCATTCCAATCTGCCTTTTATCTCAGCCAGCTAAAAACTAACACCGACTTTGGGGGAATTTAGAGTCTTTCTTCTCCCCTCTTCGAAACTCCAAACAGACAATTGAGGGTAATGCGGTGTCTGTGACATAAATAAGGACGCTTCCGGCAAGAGTAATTGAAGTTCTATCAGCAGGACAAGAGTTCCAAGCCAACACAGGAGCAGCAGACTGTGCTGGCCACAGAAGACCTCAGCCCTCGACATATAGGGGCCACAGGAACTTAACAGAGGGTGAAGCTGGACCTCCGTCTAGGAGATGCTATTGCCCTCAGATTTAACCCTGATGGCATTTGTTCCTTATTCTTAACTCTAGGTTTAGTCACAGCTAGAACCTGGTGCAACAAAATGGATAAACTAAGTTTCTTTTGTCACCAAACAAAACCAGAAGTCAAGAATCTGAAAGAGACAGGTATCAAAAATAAAAGGTTATAGGGGTAGGAGGGATGTGAGAGAGGACAGGGGAAAAGAGTAGCCAGAATGCATTACATACACATATGAAATCTTTTTTAAACTAAATTAGTATTTTTTCGTGTCTGCAGGGAGACCAAGGCATGAGAAAGGCGTGTGGCAGCGGTGACTGGAGAGGAAACGATCGGAATAGGAAGGAGAGGTGGTGAGAGGAGCTGCCGAGCACTCACACCTCGGAGCCATGTGCTGAGGCTCTGTGGCAACAGTCCCATGCTGCAGGCTTCCTGTGTTTCCTTCTGTTTAGCAGTTGCTGTTTGTGGGGTGTAAGAATTCATTTAGATAATTCCCAGAAGAGAAAATGCAAATGACTCGTAAACATAGGAAATAAATGTTCGCCATCACTTGTAATCAAAGAAATGCAAATACAAAACAAGAAGATAACATTCGCACCTATCAAACTCCTGGGCATTGAGAGGAAGCCTAACGATCAACAGGATGGTAAGAGGGCCCATCTCGCATTGCTGGAGTGCCAATTGCCACAGCCTTTCTCCTGGAAGTTTGTAGCAAAGGTCTTAAAAATATGCATACTTGTTGGCCCACTAATTCCCCATCTAGGAATCCATCCAAAGGCTGTAAGCAGCAATGCAAGCAAAAAAAAAAAACTGAAGTACAAAGGTTTTATTAGTATGTTGTCTACTGCATGGAAAAGTACGAAGACAAAAAAAAAATGTGATTTTATTTTGTTAAATAATTTTGTGATAAATTGTATTGCTATAGATAAGGAAATATATTTCAGACTTCTTCCCCAGCTAACATTATGTATCAAATTTAATATTTTGAGGTCACTGTTATAAAATGAAATAAAAGGAATAATATATATATGTGTGTATATATATATATATATATGATGAGAGAGAGAAAGATCCAAAATTATTTAATTAGAAGAAAGAGAGAGACCTAAGTATTAACAGATTATTTCTATGAAGGATAGTTTGGTGGACTTTTTCATTCTCAAAGTTTACAATTAACAGTAGGTAATCAGAAAATATAAGCAGTGTTTTCAAACATACAAATAAAATGTAAAAATGTATTATTTTTTTATTTTTATCTGCAATTACTTCATGCTGTATTTATTCCCATGTCATAAGTATTGTCTCTTCAGTTTCTTCTGGGATATCTCTTTCTTCTGTGCACCCTCCTCTTCTGGCTTTGAAAGAATCCATTCCTTTTCAGCGAGGATCATCTATGTGTGGCAGGGGGCGCTCACATATGGGTTCACCCAGTCATGAGCACAGTAAGTTCATCGGTATGTATTAGCGTCATTGCTCACCTGGATGTGTCCAATGCCTGGAGAGCCCACATCTAAACCCTAAGTCCAGCATTATTCGCCCTTCTTGGGCCACCCACCCTCTGCAGCGACCATGGAATAGCCAGGGAATTCAAGAATTTCTCTGCCAGTACTCAACACAGAAAAATCTAAATAAACAGCATTGGTTAATTTTTCCATTTTCCCATTTATTGAAGAATGAAGTGATAGGATAGGAGTGCTCGTCTAAGCTCACAGGCTTTCTACTGATTCCCTGCCCCTTTCATCTTATTTTTTCTAGCTGTCAAGGCCCATCCAGAATCAATGCAAAGCCCTGGGTACCACCTTTCCATCAGTCTGGATCTTGTGCTTGAATCCTTGGGACAGTGAATCTGTTGCCTTAGCAAGTTAGATTGGGTAGAACTGTTTATGTGGTTTGTCAGTGGTTCTATGTCTGGAGTAAGACTCACTTGTTCAAGTCTCCTCAGGAAAAGTCATGCAACACAGTTGACACCCAAATAGGGACTGGTGGGACAATGCCAAGTTAGGGAGGAGTAGACGCAAGCTCTCTACAACTGGCTGATAAGACATGCAACTGAATTGATCTGAGAGTGGGGCTTCAGCTGAGGCAATGTTGATATGATCACCTTTCCCTGTATAATCTAGGATGATATGCTCCTTAGTGTGTCTGTTTCATGCTCTCTGAATGAGAAGACAAGCAATCAAACCCAGGCCATCAGAGAGTGGAGTGTCCTTAAGGAAACCCCCACGCAGCCATCTTTTTCTATGTAGTATGAGGTGGCATGTCTCCTATTTGATGACTAGGTTTGCCCCATTAATATAGGGGTTTTCCAAACAACTAACAGACTAGAGAAGACATTACTATCCCTGAAAGCATCACATAGGAAGGAGGTAGAAGTTATAAAGCAATAGTCGAATCTTTGCAATGAGTGATAACATATCCAACTGAGGCTGAGCTGTCCTCCCAACTGAGTCTGGGATGTTCCTAAACAGACCCATCCAAATAATGGAGGAATTACCAATAAATAAATAAATAAATAAATAAAAAGGATGCTGTCATCTGAACCAGTCTCTGAGCTGTCAAGTAAAGTAGGGGGAAAGGAAAGATGAGATGAAGGTAGTGGCCTGCCATTTCTTATTGCTGGCAGGATGCATGGGAAGGGAATACAAATTAGATCTGTATTAAAGAGCCTTTCCTGGGATCTTAAGATTTGAAACCCATTGGAAAATCAGAAGTAAGGAGGGAGAGAGTACAGTAGAAGCAATGGAAGATACCCTATAGGTTGGACCTTTAATACGGAGGAATGAGAAATTCAGGATTCAACATGGAAATGGGGCCCTTCATAGTGGACTAGTATAATAAAATACCAGTATCAGGAAATAGTCTACATTAGAACTGACTGAAATGGGAACAATATTTAAATAAGAGCAAATTCATAAGAAGCAAGGACATGGTGATGGGTGGAGTCAGTCTGAGTTCTATGGAGGAGGAGAAACTAAGTAATATAACTACTTATGCCTCCTTGAGACAAAGATAGCATAATATGAGGAAATATAAGGAAAATCAATACCAGGTCATATAGCCATCAAACATGCCTGGTTATTGCCAACTGATGTCCCCATTAATATCAAAGAGCATAAGGCAACAGAGGAAAGAGAGGCATTAAAGAGAGCTGAGCATGTGAGAGGTTGCATTTGATGTTCAGTTCATAACACTGTATTTACTAGAGAGTTAATAAAGAAGTTATTTCAGAGGAACATTGGAACTGGTTATGGAGCTTTAACCGTTTTTGCTGAGCCCTATCGTGGGACAGATTCCTTATGTAGGAGAGAGACTCGGTTGGATCTGAATGATTTAGACCCTGCATGCAAACAGGGTTCATAAGTTGCAAACGCACTCAGGAGGAAGAGAGAGAAGAGAGCAAAGTAAACAAACAAGCAGGTCAATCTTTACAATTCAAAGGCAAATGTGGCAATATTTGTGTCAAGTCACCGGTCCCTAGGGAAAATAACAGAAAAGCCAAATTCTGTGCTTATGAGTCTCTAGGAGATTCTAAAATCTAAGCAACGGTTTACAACATGGCGAAATAAGGAGAAAATGGTAAAGCAGTACATGTGAAGAGGCCTACACTTGTCTTGGGAGTGGGCAATAATCCCCCCCAGGGTACATTCTCCCCTTCAGGAACATATAGTAGGGGTTAAGAGTGTTTGTCTGGTATGGGAGACATGGCAGATGGAGAGAGTGGCCACATTGCCAGCCCAGGACTGGAACATTGCCTCTATCAGCAAACACAGCAGACACAGCTTGACTTAGCTTCTCCTGAACATTAGCTGAGGCAAGCAACGTAAGCCAAAGCCACCAATCCTATCAAGGGTGGGAGATCTGTGGCTACTCCACAGCCATGCCACATGATGAGGAAGGAGGGTAGCAGAAAATGGAGAACTCGAACTGGGACTGACCTGGAAACTCACTCCCTATTGGCTAGTTTTTGTATTTCCTGAAAATTCTAAGGTCTACTGCTGAAGAGCTCTCATAAGCAGTCTTATTTGGTTATGAACCTGACATAACCAAACTACCAACATGCCAAATAAAATGTGTCTGTTGGTGCAATAGTGACACAGATATGGGAGAAACCACCTGATTTCTAATGGATTTAATGACCAGTCTAGAAAAAAAGAATCTATGTTTGGGATTATAAACCAAGACAAAGACCTGTAGCTGGAGAGATCATAGGCCCCACTGGGGAAGATACTGCTATTATTTCATTAAGTGAATGTGATGTGACCATGAAACGGCCTTTGAAACATCCCTATATAATTGTTGCTGTCAACTTTGATAATGGAGGTAAATTTGATTTTGCAATAAGCTTTTGTTACCACAACCCAAAGCCAGTCAAGCTGCTGAAGCTGCAGCTTAGTGGCCCTATGCTCAGCCATAACTACAAATGATAATCAGACATTTGTATCACACCACTACATCTCACTCATACCACCATCACCCCCAAAGAGCTCAGGGATTCTCATAGAAGAGAGTGCAGAAAAGGTAAGAGCTAGAGGAAGGGGTAGAGAGAGTACAATGGATCTCGTTCCACCTAACCGATACACTTTCTCCTGGAGGGAGGAAGCACATTTATAAGACTCGGGAAGCCAATAAAAACTTACAAAACTCAGGAAACTCAAAACAAGGTCTTTCCCAACGGTTAACAAACTACTTCTAAAATCGCTGAGAGAGGATGAGTACTCTTCAGTGGAGCAGTCTTTAGGCTGGGCAGGGAGCCTCGGGAGCTCCCCTTTCTTGTGCCCTCACCCAGGCTGTGTTGGACTTTCCAATGATACAGCTGTCTTTCGGGCAGTCATGGTGCTGTAAGTAATGCCTGTAAACTCACTGGCTCGCCCAGCTAGGCTTGGGGGGAGTTACAGTGCCCTTCCTGGTATATAGCTGTCCGCTTCTATCTCCCTAAGAAAGTCAGACATCTGTAAGGGGTGCAGAAATATTATAGAAAATCTGACCTAAGCCAAAACCTTTTAGCTGTATTGAATCATTTTCATCCTCCACTTTTTCTAACTAGTCTTCAAACTTATAGATTCTCAACTTTCTCTCCACTCCTTTTATCTAACCCTTTGTCTCCAGTCTCAACCACTATCTTTAGAAATTCAGTATTTCCTAAATTATTTTAATCACCTGTTCCTTTGTCTTGCTCCTTCTGACTCCCTCTACAAACTCCTTTCTGCACATCAAAACATCTGTTCATAACTTTTTCTCTTAAATCCTCCAGGAACCTCCTATCCTTTAGAAGATAAAAGTTTTTAAAAAAAAGAAAACCCACGAGATTTTCAGGATTTCTCTGCCTTATTTCTATAGGCCACCTTAAAGCCTTAGAGGGGCCTTTGCCAAACTGTGTTCAGTGGACACTTATGCTGAGTGACAATGTGTTCCACAGTCTGGTAACTTTAGAAGAATTCCTTTAATGTGTTTATTTTCCTCAGGGAGTGTAAGAGTTGAGAATTTGAGAAGTGGCTAAGTGAATCCAAGCTCAGAACTTGGTTCTCGATTTCCTCCCCAGACTGGTTCATTTTCTCATTGCTGCAGCAAAGGACTTGGCATAAGCATCTTAAGGGAGGGGTGGTTTGATTGGCTCACAATTTAGAATATGCTAAGCATGGTGACCCGTTTAGCCCACGGTGGCCAGAGCTCACAGTAGCAGGTTTTCACCTGGTACCAACTCCTCCGTGGCACTGAAGCAGACTCGGGGTCAGAACAAGAAATAGATGTCCTCCCTTAGTGACCCGCTTCTACTAGCTAGTCCACTTCAGATATGTCTCCCAGTACCACGTCTGGGCACCAGGTGTTCAGAACGAGTCTGTGGGGGACAGATCACATTCAAGTTCTAGCATTTATCTACAGGTATACTCTGGGTGACCTCACCCAGTATCTGACTTTGAATACTGTCTCCACACACACACAAGGTCTCTAGTTTTATACCAGCCACACTTTGCTGGATGTTGGATTGTCTGTCTCCAATCGGATGTTTAATGACTGTCTGAAACTTACCTTGATGTCCTCTCAATGTCTCTGTACCCAGCCTACTCCATCTCAACCAATCACTTCATTCTTCAGGTTGCTTGAGTCATAAATTCTAATGATGTTACGGCTCTTCTACTGTTCTTTAAGACCTACTAAATCTATCAGTAAATATTGCCAATTCTACATTCAAAATATGTACAGAGAGAGAGAATTTGACTAATTCTCCCAACTCCTTTGTATTTCTAGTTTGTTTATTTCCTGTGTTTCACACTGGGCTGTAGGCTCCAGGCAGACAGGAACCATGGTCTATCCTCAGTTCCTAAAACAATGCCTGACACAGCAAAGACAGTTTAATTTTATTTTATAAATGAATGAATGATTTATTAATGCACAGGAAAACAGCAAATGGGGGCTAAATATACATCTCAGTCAGTAACAGGCTTACTGGGAAAGAATGAGAAGCTGAGTTCACCCTCAGAAGTCATGTTAGAAAAGAATGGGTGTGGCAGCACAGGCTTCTACAGTGAGGAAATGGAGCCAAGGATTCCTGGGGCTTGCGGACCAGCTAGTATAGGCCAGCCGATGAGCTCCAGTTCAAATAGAGACCTAACCTCTAGATGAATGAGGTAAGGCCTCTGAGTTTGACATTCAAGGTTGTTCTCTGGCCTCCACATATGTGTACATATGTGCACACATGCGCACGCACGTGTGCACACACACACACCAGCACACATAGAAACACATATATACTCTAATATTATTAAAGGGGGGTGAACTCCTCAAGAATGATATCTGGGGTTGATCTCTGACATCTCATATGTAAAGAGGAGAAGAAGGAGGGTAAATCACAGTGTACATGAATTTTTTAGTGCAGATATATTTTTAGGGCATTTCATAGGACCAGTTATGACAAAGTGTCTCAACCCTTTCTGCTCTCCCTGTCTGATGATGAAGGTTCAGGCTCTGCTCAGGTGGCATTTTCTTATTCCTTCGCCAGACCTTAAGATCCACTAATGTTGATTGTGACAACTAGGCCTGGTTTAACATACTAAATATTTTTATATAAAAAATGACAAATATTATATTAAATCTTCCTTAGAGTTTTTCATCAAATCTACTTCACTTATTAAAAAATAGTTATTAAATTCTAGCTATATCCCAGACAGTATACTAAGCCACTGGGTCAAAAAGTGACTGACTGAACCCAGAAATTGGCATCTGGGAACAGACACAAAACCAATACTTGGAGAACAATAAATAATAAGACACATGTGGTTAGATGTGGTGGAAGTACAGCCTAAGAAGCCCAAGGAAGGCTGTCTAAGACATTGGCCTTTGTGCTGTCTTGAAGAGTAGGTTGAAGCATTAAGTGAAAACAGGCTTATAAGGCTCATTCATTCTACAGAGAGAAAAGCAATGCAAAAGCATGACATGAGAAGAAACTGGTGGCAGCTGGGGTGGGTTGGGGAAAAAATAGGAAAGTCCTGTGAAAGAGATGGGGCGGAAGTCGGGCTCCATGTCAAGGTGCCTGTAAAGTACCGCTGAGTTTGTTCACACTCGAGGTGGGAGAGCGGATTCCTCGAGAGGAGTCCAAACGGAGCAAGAGCTACGGGATCAGGTGAAATGTTGAGGTGACAAGGAAGTACATGTGCTCTCACACTCGCAGGATTGTTCTGTGGAGCGCACTGGTCTGCTGTTTCTGGGAATGGGCACTTTAACATTGTTGCTCTTGATCACACCACACCTGAAGTCACCCACCTCGGGTCTCGTCCTGCTCAGAGTGAGAGCAGAAGAAGGGACCAAGAAAGCTCTGGGTTCACCCCTTTCTTGTTGCCCATTTCTAATTACAACACCTTCCCCAAATTAGGCTGTGTCCATGTGAGGTACTGATCGTAAGTCAGACAACAAGCCAAGGGCTGGTGCAGGACCAAGTGGTAAAACTGGCACTCAATGTTCCTTCCAGCTGCAGCTTCAGGTGATGGACCAACCTGACTCCATCTTAAGAGTAGACGCTATCTTACTACAGTTCAAAATAAGTTTATTCCGTTTTCCAAGTTTGATCATGTCTTGGCCCATTTTCTAGAATTTGACATGTTCCACAAACTATACTCTGATAATATCCTGACCTCCATCCTGATAAGATGCTCCGCCAAATAATTTTGAAATGTTCAGTCAAGTTTCTACCAAAAAATCCCCCCAACTCTTGGAAATCCCCAAGTCTGGTAGTTTTTTAAAGCTATATAAACCCCACTGTCTCTCATTCTCAAACCCTGCTTTATAGATAGCCCTGTCTGACAGAAAATAAAACTTGCTTAATTCAATCAAAAATTTGGGTGATGGTCTTTACTCTCGTTCAGTGGGATTAACACATGGAGTCAAATTTTCTTTATACTCCATGTATAAGCCCAACTCCTTTACCAAGTCACAAGATTCTTGAAATCAGGAACTGGTTTATGTGTCTCTGCATCTCTCAGATACTTTGCACAGTGCCCAGTACACTGGGTGTTAAACACAGACTTGCTGAATGTATGTCCTGCGTACATTTTATACTCTACATTCATACATAAAGTATGTATGTGTGTATTTAAAGTACAAGGGAGGTCAACCAGAGGTAGCCATTAAGAGCTGACTGCACAGAAATCCTTCGGTAGGACATATAGTCATACCTAACCTGGCTGACTCCAAAATGGGGCACTGAATCCAGAGGAAATTGGAATTCCCACACTTCCATCAGAGAGCAGCACAGTTATAACATCAAGACATAATCTGATATCTAATCACTGGTCTGTGGTGGTAGGAAATGTGCCCCAGCCCAATAGGCAGAAGGAAAACTGCAAAGAAAGCATTTATGGCTATAAACAATTTTTCTTTATTCCTCATCTGGGTCCTGAGGCCTGTGATTTGGCTCCAATTTTTCATTTGTGGTTGTTTGTTTCAGACAATAAAACTGTTCCTTTAAAATAATGGAGACTATATTGAATCTAAAAATAAATATCAAAAGACCAAAGTCCCTGAATGGGAGCAATTATTGCAAAAGACCCAGCCAAGCTCAAAACAGCTGTTAAGGGATCGAGGAAGAGGCAGGAGGCGCCTGGCCTCCCGGCTGATGGAGTCACATGGGCAGGTTGACAAACTAAAGCCGAGAAAATGCTAACACACACATTGCGACAGTACATCTGCTGCCCCAGAACATGGCTCTTGTTTGATCACTATTGATCACTAACTACCTGAGGTCTTAGAGGACACTTCACACAATGAATAGAAAATAGAATTAGGAAAAAACAAACGATGGAAAAAGCAGGAGGAAGAGCCACTTGTGAGTTTCTAGAAGGAGCAAGCCTGGGTCCAATTTTGCTGTTAGACATAAGAAGTCACTGTGAGTTAGCAAGTGAGGAGTAAGTCAAGCTGTGTTTTGTTGTTGTTTTCCTTGATGCAGTCAGAGAAAGTGACAAAAGCATCCTGTAAGTCTCAAGTACAATAGTTACCAGGACTCTGCCGCTATTTTAGAACTGCCTTCCTCCACACAAGTTGGGCCTGGGCAAGTTACAAATACAACCTCTATCCATGGTCAAAAGCCTTACACACCGTCCATGGGAATGGGAACTGGTACAGCCTCTACAGATCTGTGCAGACGTCCCTCAGAAAATTAAAAGTAGAACGACCACGAGACCCTGCTGTCCCACACCTAGGAATATACCTGAAGGGACCACAGAGATGCTTGCACACAAGATATATGGAACCGGCCTCCATGTCCGTCAGCACATGGACTCCAAACGTTATACCACAGAGACAGCTGCGCATAAGCATTTACTGCAACACCAATCACAGTAGTTAAATTAAAGAAGCATCACAGGCACCCAACAGCTGGAACATGGATAAAGAAGATGTGGAATAGATACACACTGGGATTTTTTTCACCCGTAAAGAGAAGCAATGATATATTATATACAGGAAAATGAATACAACTGGAAATAATTAGATTAAGTAAATTAAGGCAAATATGGTTTTTTCTTATTCTATGTTTTATATAAATGTATAAAATCATGCATGTAATTATGAAATGAAAGTAGAAGTGAAACTCAGGGAACAAAGCGAACTAGTGAGGGGAAAGTGGGGGATGGAGGGAGGAAAGGGGGAGGAGTATAGACTCAACAATATATATTTGTATGAAAATATCCTTATGTAACACAGTACCATGTACAATGAATATACAAAATGAAACTTTAAAATAATAATAATTAAGGAAATTTGGTTTATATACAGATTGAGAATTATCTGTGGATGTAGTTCAAGTGGTAGAGTTCTTGCCTAGCATGTACGAAGACCTGGGTTCAATTCCCAGCACCTCATACATTGGGCATGGTGTCACATGCCTCTCATGTCGGCACTCAGGAGGTAGAGGACGGAGGACCAGCAGTTCAAGGTTGTCTTCAGCTACACAAGTTCAAGGCCAGCCCGAGATACCTGAGGCTTTGTCATAAAAAGGGGAAAACCAAATAAATATGTGTCGTTCGCATAAAATTGAGATCATATTAAATAAAATAAGCCAGACTCGAAAAGGCAAATATCATGTGCTTTCTCTAACATGTGGACTCTACCTTCCACAGTATATTATCACTATTTATAAATGTTATGAAACAGAAGGGGACTGTGTGGAGGGGAAGGACCTAAATGGAGGGCGAAGCAAGAGAAAGGAAGAAAGACAAAACAGTATGTTTTCTAGTTTTCTTGTATATGTGGAATCCAGATTTAATTATATAAATGTATGTCTATATACAGTTATTTATAGCAAGAAAAAGAAGTCTCTGAGTGATGATTTGCTCTCAATAGCAAGAATCAGTATGCAACACATTGCCTCCTTCCTTGAATGGCCTTCAGTGTTGATGCTAAGGGATGCTCCCAGCTGATAATCACTGGACCAGTTATATTTACAAGTACAATCAATTCTCATTATTTTGTTCAACAACCATTTATTAAGCATCTACTATGTACTAGATACTCTACTAGATGAAGCCAGGAGAGGTGTTGGTTTCTATACTCAGAAAACTCTGGAAGAGTTAGAAAAAAATGGCCCAGGAAGCTGCACAAACTAAATGCTGTGTTATAGAGATGCCTCAAAGTGGCCCTGAGCCACCCTGGTCAATCAGGAGCTGGGCTAAGTGCTTCTGGAGAGAACCAAAGTTAGAAAGAGCCTGAAGGAAAAGGACTCTGACTTGAGGGGAAGACAAGGGAGTGCTGCCAACAACTCATCACCAACAGAAACAGGACCTAATATTGGTCCAAAGCTCACTCTACACAGGCAGTAAACTAAGTACCTTGGATATTTGATCTTGTTCAGTTAATAGATACAAAACTCTCTGTCTCTCTGTCTCTCTGTGTCTCTGTCTCTGTCTCTCTCTCTCTCTCTCTCTCTCTCTCTCTCTCTCTCTCTGTGTGTGTGTGTGTGTGTGTGTGTGTGTGTGTGTGTGTGTGTGAAAAATCTTTTGGCTGCAGCAAAAAGAATACTGCCTACCAAAGATGTCAATGTTTTTTCCCCTAGAACTATATTGGGACAATAAGGTTACAAGACAAAGAGTGTTTTGCAAACGAAATTAAGGTGACCGACCTGGGCTTATGGACTTTGCTTTATCATGGGCCTTAGAAAGGAAAGAGTTTTAAAAGAGGCCTTCCAACCAGTTCTCAAGGGCTGGTGCCAACTCTGAAGCTAGAGGGACAGAATCCTAAGGGAGGCAGCACAGTGGCCACGAGAAAGCTGAGAACCACTCCGGTTCCCCAGGAACAAGGAAATGGAGGCCTCAGTCTTACAATCAACAGGAACATAACCCGGCCAACAGCCTGAAGGAGTCTGAAAGCTGATGCCTGCCCAGAGCCTGCTAGGCACGAAGCTGCAGGTTAGTCTGGAAAGTCAAGAAAGCTGGCAACCCCACCAGACTTCCCACCTGTGGATACAGGCAGAGGGTAACAAATTTGCCTTGTTTAAGCCAATAAATTTGCGGCAAGTTGCTATGGCTATAACAGACAATTAGTACAACAGCATTGTCTGATTTGGTGACTAAGTCGAGTGAGAGGCAAGATGGTTGGCCTGTAGTTTCATGAGCCAACAGCTCTTAAACACCCCCTTAATTTCCAGAGCCAATCAAGATCAGTATTACTCTTGCCATTTCACAGATGGAGAAACCGAAAGGACTTTTTTTTTTAAGTAAATTTTATTAAATTATAAAAGTTTCCATTTCCGCCCCCCCTCCCAACACCCTCCCACTCCCCCCACTCCCCCTCCTCCTCCCTCTTCGTCCCCCAGGGCAGTCAGGGTTTCCTGCCCTGTGGGAAGTTCCAGTTCCTTCCCCCTCCCTCCAGGTCCAGGAAGGTGAGTGTCCAAACAGACTGGATCCCCAAAATCCAGTATATGTAGAGGAAACAGGTCCCAGTGTCATAGTCAATGGCTTTTCAGTAAGACTTCGGGCCAGCCACAGTCAGAGAATCCGGCCAAATTCTGAGAATCTGGTTAGATCACGTCCTCGTTCAGTCCCAGTCCAACTGGCCTTGGTAAACTCTCATTAGATCCGTTCCCTTGTATCAGTGGGTGATAGCATCCCTCGCAGTACTGATTTCGTTTTTCATGTTCTTCCTCCTTCTGCTCCTCATTTGGACCTCGGGGGGCTCAGTCCGGTGCTCCAATGTGGGTCTCCGACTGTAATTTATATAATAATTTAAGTCACAGCAAATAATTAGGGCCTGGGCCTGGGACACACTAGCATTCATGTTTGTGCCTGCTACCTTGCTCCCATTGCTTCTTCACATGGGTTTATGCTGAGGTAAAGTACTTCCCAGTGCGTCATCTTACATAATCCCGAGACAATCTCCAAGGCAAACTGGACAGGAAATTATCCTCCCCATTGTTTTTCAAATGGGATAACAATTTAAATATAAATTTAAATTTAAATCTGTGGTCCAGGGTAAGGACACAAGCCTTCCACCCCAAATCCCCTGCCCGGTTCCACCTCCGTAGTAAACATCACTCTGACATGAAATACTGATAGCTAACTCGGGGTAGGATAGGCTACACATTGAGAAGGGTGCACTGATGTGTTCCGGCAGGAAGCTAATACTAGAAGCAAACCCGGAGGTGAGAGCCATACTGCTAGAGCTGGAAAGCGTTCTTTGCTCTACTTAAGGTAATAAGGACCAATAAATGCTGTAACATCTTCGGTGTCCTCCACAGCTGTGCTGGGTCCTGCCTTATTTATTTACATGCTTTATTCATACACAGTTATTCAATGTAGGAGTTCCTAATAACAAGATGGAGAAAGACAAGATACTCATCATCAGCCTTGGGCACAGGTAGGCTCACACATGTGCGCACACACACACACACACACACATACACACACACACACACACAAATTAAGGTGGAAGATAAACGAGATGTTATATGGGAGAGATACAGTAAAAATGATAAATAAGACCTGGATATAGAAAAGCATTTATTTGCTGGGTGGTGGTGGTGCATACCTTTAATCCCAGCACTCAGGAGGCAGAGGAAAGTGGATCTCTGTGAGTTTGAGGCAAACCTGATCTATAAAGCAAGTTCCAGGAAAGCTATTACACAGAGAAATCCTATCTTGAAAAGCCAAAAAGAAAAAGAAAGAAAAGTGTATTGGCATTTCGTTTGTATTTCAATTAAAAAAAAAAAAAAAGCTTGCCTGAAGATCAGGGAGTAAAACAGCCCCACTGGCTAGCCTCACAGACCAGGCAGTAGTGACACACACCTTAATCCCAGTAGCCACACTAGTTATCATAGAAACTGGGCAGTGCATGCCTTTAATCCCAGACCTAAAGAGGATTATAAAATAGGAGGAAACAGCTCTTAGTCTCAGTCTCATTCTGAGGTTTCCTGGAGGCAGGATCATCATTTTCAGGCTGACATTGAAGTAATAGCCAAGTGGCTGGCTGCTTGACTTTTCTGACCTTCAGATTGAACCCCAGCTTCTCTCTCTGAGTTTTTTTTTTAACTGTGCTTCATTTAGAAACACTATTTTTATTTCTTGTAGGTGTCTGTCTGTGTGTATGTATGTGTGTGTGTGTCTGTCTGTCTGTCTGTCTGTCTGCCTGTGTGAGTGTATGTGCACACGTATGTTTGGGTATCCATGGAGCCCAGAAGAGAAGGCATCAGATCTCTTGGAGCTTGAGTTACAGACATTTATGAACCATCTGGTATGGGTGCTGGGATCTGAACTCGGGTCCTCATGTTTAAGTAGCATGTACCCTTAACCAGTGAGCCATCTTTCCAATCCAAGATATATGGACAGAGATTTCAATAGGTAGAACAAGAGACAGAGGTCCACCCTTTGCAACTAGTAGTGTTCCCACATTGTAACCATACTATCCATGCCCTAGTAGGCACAGGATCTTAATCTCTAAAGAGATCCAGGGTAGGTAAGGCCCACTGTTAAACCTGATAAGCTTTCTCCACCATTATACATAAATTTAGAGTGTTCACTTAATCTATCTTTGCCTCCATTTTTTTGCAGGATTGAAGTCATGCATGTGGATGATCAAAAAGTAATCAACACATAGTAAGTACTCATTAAATTCAGTTTCTGGACTACAACTATAACTATGAAAAATATTAGCTGTCTTAAGGACGTGTCTACCCCAAAAGCAAAGTGAACTGTACCTGGCACTGGATCTGTAACATCCATATACATCACTACCATTTTTCACCCACAAATTGATGCACCCTGTCACGGGTTGACCGACAAACCCCTCAAAATTACATGTTGAACTCTGAAGACTTCAGAATATGACTTTTCATGGAATATGGTGACTGCAGGCATAGTTAACTAAGTTAAGATGATGTCATATTTAAGTAGGGCAGCCTGTGATCCATGTGACTGTGTCTTCCTAAAGAGTCATATCTAGATGCAGACACAGATACCCAGAGAAGGAAGATGATGCAAAGGGACACAGAGAGAAGACATCCATCAACAAACGTAGGAGAAAAGCCTAACACAGGCTCTTTCTCAGAAAGAACCAATCAGTAATCCCTACGCAAAACTTAAAGGTTCGTGTTTCTACCCTCAAAAACTGTAAAGCAATGTATTTCTGTGGTTAAGCTAAAATAACATTTAAAAAAAAAAAAACAAGTTAGTGGTCCTTCATTACAGCAACACTAGCAAACAGTTGTATTTTTCCCTAAGTCTGTAACGTGTTTAGTGTATAAGCCCTGATCCCCAGTATCTAGAGGGGTGTCTTGCATGCAGTGAGAGTATATAATAAGCATGTGTTGAGTGAATGCATAAATAAGCTCTAGTATGGCAGCTCGTCCCAGATAGATACACCAGTCCAGAAAAGGTTCAAATTCACCCGAAAGCCTCGAGTACAGCTGAAGGTAGAGCTATCATCCAAGTTGACTATCTCAAGTCAAAACCCAGGTAAGGGTTTTACACCACGGGGAAAGGCACGTGTTTGAGACCCTGCGGTACAAAGCACTTGCCTGGACGGCCAAGGGAGTGTGCGCTCAGGAGCTCAAGCGCTGCTTCTCCGATGTGGACTACCATCTAAGAAATGACCTGAGATCTCAAAGGTCTTCCTGGCGTGAGAAGATGCTCGAACCTAAGCTCAGAATTGAGGGAAGGCGGAGTCTGGCATCTCTTGCAAAGGGGATGGAGACAAAGGCTGAGCTAAGAGAAGAGAGAAACCATGTAGGAAAGAGTCTGGGGCCAGAGGAGGAGGAAAAGGAAGAGGACAGCCTTCAATGCTGGCCAGGAGTCTGAAGAGTTAAGGTCATAATTGTATAGAGGAAAAGAAGAAAGGAGGGGAAAGGAGTCTTGTAATAGAACTGTTCTAATTGACTGCTGACTCTACAGTGCTCAGATTCGCCAGGTAATTGCTCAATTCTCCATTTCATTTCATCTGTGCGGTAAGAGCTGTAGAGCTACTTAGAGGGGGAGGGGGCTTAAGAACTGATTAAGGGAAATCACTCCTTGCAGGCCTTAGGTTATTCTTGTTAAAAGTGATGCCAGAAAAATTATAATTAAAATGGGAACACGGTGAATAACAAGAGTCCCTTTCCTTGAATGTGAAATACATTTTAACAGCTACCTTTGCTAAGAGGCCCAACACATTCGACCTTCCAATAAGGATAAGCAGAGTTTTCTATCAGGGCGAAATAGAAACTATAAATCAAATGTTTCATATCTAAAGTCCGAGCCAGCTCCAGTGAGTAAAATTCCTCTCTCCAACAGCCTGGTATTTTTTTACTGGCCGGCTATCAGACTTCCTTGACTCTGGAACTATATGGATCCTGTTTCTTCATCTTAAATCTGTGAAAGTACCATCGACAGCTATAGTCTTGACTGCTTGTGACATAGTATCCGAGATAAAGAAGCTGGTCAAAAATAAATAAGCCCGTGTGAGAGATTCTATCGAGCACATATGGTGCGACAGAAGCACGGGGAAGGAGTTGAGCTGGCTAGGGCAGGGCTGCAGAGTGAGTCCTAAGGAGATGGCAGGCAGCAGGAGGCACAGGGGAGCATTAGCTCAAACACCTTTTGGAGCAGAGTAAATGGGGATCTTCTAATTCTCCTGACTCGGGTACAAGAAAATGTACCTTCCCTGAGCCAAGATTATTTCTCCCTGGTCTTCACAAACTCAGTGTGGAGCTCAACAGCCTCCTTCCCTGAGGGGAAGCTTAGATTTCAAGTGGTTCAACTGCGTATAGAAACTTCAGGTGTATTTTTTTTTTCAGGGGTGCTGTTTGCTAGTGGAAGAATACTCGGAGCTATTTCACTGACTGAGGCCCTCCTCCTATGGAAGACATAGGAGCGTTTTCCCTCGGCTGTTTGGTTCAGAGCAAAATAAAATCTGCTACCATGTTCATAGTCACACTCCACAAACTCCCCAGAGACTCTTGGATCACATGATGGTCCACTGTAGACCTGGCTAGAGAGCCTGGGCTGTGGGTGTGGCCTGGGAAGCAGCAGGAAGCTGTGGCAGGAAAACAAGTGCCTTCACAAATGACAGCAGAGTCCTTCATAGGCCCAGCCCACATTTTCAATAAGGAAGGCTTGGGAGTGCCAGGAAGCCTTGGTGCCCTCCCCTTCTAGTCTGACTCAAAATTAGCTAAACTAAGTGGGGCGAAAGTGCGGTAACTAGTCCAATGAGTGAAGCTCACCTCCTTCTCCTGTAGCCGCCTTTCTGGCCGCCCTCCACATACTGCATGAAGACAGTCTCAGTCCAGTCTTGGAGCCGTAGCTCAGAAAAGTGACACTGGATGAGACTTGGAAGGGGAAGAGAGATTAGTGGGCAAAGAGAGCACAGTGTGATGTGGGGACAAACACAAGAGCGGAGGGATAGCGGGGATAATCAACCACAACAAAGGATGTATGAAAACACCATAAGGAAAGCACACTTTGGTGTGCCCATTTAAAAAATGATAAAAAGCAGTTAAAGCTTTAAAATAAATAAACAGAATGAGCTTGGAATTCTGAAAGGATCACTGGCACTTCTGTGTTTATGCTGGGGACACCTGGCATTCACCTTTGCCAACTACCATCCACTTTCTTGCCTGCAAATGCAAGCAATGCCTCAATCCAGTGGTTCTGGCCTCTGTGTTCCATTAGAATCATGTGGGGGAGCATTTGAAGAGAAAATACCAGCACCCCCAACACCGAGGCTGTACCCCAGCATGTCTGGCTTAATCAGTCATGGCAACTTCCCACCTGGAAGTTGCATGCTTCAGAAGCACCCAAAGGCACACTAAAGTAAAGACAGTGTGGCCTACTAGGTCACATGTCAAATCCTCTGGGTGGCTCTTCACAAGACAGACTCAAAGCTTGACAAAGATGATTAAACTCTCTAAGAGTATACTTAGGTCTAGAACCTGAAGGTCCTCAGGTGCCATCCTCAAAACCAGCGAGAATAAACATTACCTATTTGTTCAGATGGAATAAATATTTGTTAAATGGACCAGATACTGTGTGGGGAACAAAGGCATGAACATAGGCTTCAAGCTGTTTCTCCATTTATTTTGCCCCACCTTGGGCCGTTTAATACTAGGAAGCCTTGTTATTTATTTAGGTGTTTATATATAATGCATAGGCCCAGACACATATACCTATTAATCTCACAGTTCACATACATCAACAGCTGATAGCCAACATCTTTCTAAGGTTCTATGTGATGAACATTTAAGACAGTATACAATCTGAATGCAAGCCACACACCCACGCCTCTCCCATGACTTATCTCCTGATCAGATGTCTCTACTACATCAGCCAAAGAGTGGAACTATGCCCGATATTCAAAAAGTGCAAATAAAAGACCTGCTACTCTCTCTGTGTTCTGTCCTTTCAAGCCTTTCATTTTTACAAACTGCGAGGGAAGAAACACAATCATGAAATTCCCCAGCCAGGCTTCTGAGTCCTTGTGTGTGGCTGAAAGCTGGAGGGAGAGAGAAGACAATCTGTTGTCATAAATGTCCTCATCTGCGCGCTTAAGGATCAAGCATCGAGACCCACGAGACAAGTGGCCCTAATCCATCACTAACCCCTCGCCTCTGCTGTGCCTCCTGCCCACTTTGACCAGTGCTCCCTACTGTGATTATGTCAGCATCTGTCCTCCCTGCTGATCTTCAGTCTGGAGCACTCTCTGCTGTGCCTCCATTCCCCCCACCAGAGAGTGTACCTGAGGCTAAGATGTCACACAGTCTGAATACTTACTGTCTGCCTTTCTCTTGCTTCTCTAATTGTTCTAATCTTCTCTGAACCCAGTAAGCTGGAAACATCTATTGCCCAACACACACTGTTGACTCACAACAGAAACCCATCTTCTTGATTCCCTCAGTGATGTGTGGTGTACCCAGCAGAGTTGTACGGCCATCGCTACAATCAATGTTGGAAGCAATTAGGAATTTAGAAGCCATTTAGAAACAAACTTAGAATCAATTCTGGGAGATATTTTGCCCCCCCCCAAAAAAAGAAATGCTGTGTTCATTATCTGTCCGTCTCTGTCTGCACCAAGCCCTCCACGACCAGATCCCTTACTCTAGTTTCTATATATTCTGCATGTTTCACACAGCGGAATCATGTGAAATATGGTCTTTATGACTTGCTCCTTTTGCTATAACATTTTTTTTCAGTGTTAATCCCGGTTTAGCATGTGCATTGGTGACTGTCCTTGTTGCTGTGACAGAACACTTGACAGAAGGAGCCAGAAAGAGGAGTGTTGCTTTTGGCCTGTGATTTCAGGGAACACAATCCACCATCGCTGGGAAGGCAAGCAGAGTGGCTCTGTGCCTCCAGGAGAGTTCAGCTGCCGCATCTCACATGGCAGCCACAGCAGAAGGCAGCGAGCTAGACGGGAACAGGAAGTGGACATAACAGTCAAGACTTCAGCACAGTGATCTCCTGCCACGAGCTAGGACCCACATCCCAAAGATGGAAGACCAAGTGTCCAGACACGTGAGCCTGTGGAGGACATTCTCATCCAACCCATAACAATGTGCATCCGACCGTCTACTTCTTCTACTGTCCAATCACTTTCCACAGTACCGACAGATGTCAGTTTGCTCGCTCACGTATTGATGGACTCTGGGCTGTTTCTTCTGTGTGTGTGTGTGTGTGTGTGTGTGTGCGTGTGTGTGTGTGTGTGTGCCAGAGATTGATGCCAGGTGTGTCTTTATCACATTCGCTTCTCTCTCTCTCTCTCTCTCTCTCTCTCTCTCTCTCTCTCTCTCTCTCTCTCTCTCGACACAGAGTCTCTCCACTGAGCCAGGAGCTCACTGATTTATCTAGACTGGCAAACCACAGGGTTCCACTGTCTCTGCGCCTACCCCAGCCTCCAGTATTGTTGTTACAGACGGGTGCTACCACACCCAGCTTTCACCCAGGCTCCGGGGATCCGAATTCAGAGATAAACACTTTTCCTACGGAGCCATCTCCCCAGCCCTGTTTCTGGTCTTGTACTTCACGAACAATGTTCCTATGACCATCTGTGAGCAAGTTTTTCTGTGAATGTATGTCGTTAATTCTCTTTGGCATGTATAGAAGAATAAGTTACTGGGTCATACGGTAGCTTTGAGGTTAACCTTTGGGTGACTTGCTGTTTTCCAAATGAAATAGTCACAAATCTTGCACTTACATCAGTGACCTGGAACAAATGACTTCACCAAGTCTTCATTTCTTCATCTGTCAAATGAGGATAATACAGCCCCAGGGGATTTTTATGCACAACGCTGCCGACTGCCTGACAAGAGGTCTCTAGCAGGAGTTGCATACTCCATGACACTGCAGATGGTCTTCTGACCCATCCTGTCTCTCCAGTTTGCACTGTGAACGCTTGTATCATAGTTGGTTTGAGCGTAGCCTCACGGCGATTTAAATGGAGAAATGCAGACTGAAAAATCACACAGCCTTCTTGGATCATTTCACCAGTCTCTGAATTCAAGGAAACCATACAATGAACTGGGCTCTGCCCATGTGTGTGTGTATGTGTGTGTCTGTGTGTGTGTTGCTGTTATAAACTGGACTTTTGCCCAGAAACAAGTAAAGAAGAAATCAATAGCCCAAGTTATATATGCTAATGTAATTTGGTGGAAAATGTACCACAGTGGACTCTGTTAGAACAAAATTTTCTAGACTCCCAGAGTTGCCTCCAGACAGCAAAGCAAATGTCAGAAATAGCCATTTCCATGGGCAATATGAACCGCAGCCTATCCACCAGCGCCATTACCGCTTCTGGTTCCAGCAGAAATAACTGACAGTCCATCAGACTCAAATCGCAGTTGTTTGTAGCTCTGAAAAACAAGTGTGTGTTTTTGGAGGAGTTACTATTTAATTGGAGGGACCCCTCTGGAGTTGTTATTTAGTGGGGGGACCCACTCTTAGGAAGATGCACTTCACTGCAGAAGCTGGCTACAGAGATCCTTTATAAATCCCGAATAAGAAAAAGATGAGAAAAGCCAGACAAGATTGAGCACGCAATATTTCACATAGTACGTAATGGAGAGAAGAGTTCTGCTTTGAGGACAGTAGATGGGACATGTGGGGAAGCCTCCCCTAGCATTTGGAAAAACAGAAGAACTTGCATATTTGACCATGGGTGTAGTAATGGGACCATGTTGAAGGCCGAATACAAGTGAGGCTGCGCCACACAGATGTTGGGGTCACAGGCGGGAGGGAGGCCATGGGCCCAGGGCTTCTGACATGAGCCGCAGCGCTCTCTGCGTTAATGCAAATCATAGAGCAGAAAAAACTAATCTGTTCCTCTCCTGGAGACATTAATCAAACCTATCAAGACATGCAAGATGGGGAGGGAGAGGGGAGGAAAGGAGGGAGCAGGGGTGGAGAAGGGGGAGGAAGGGAAAAGCGCGATAAAAGATGTCAGTGAAAATACAGCTAATTTGCTTACTATTGACATGGGAAAATTAACAAGAAACATAATAAGTTTTCCAGGAAACTTTTCAGTAACCAAAAGCCACTTGGGAGGTTCATTATTTGAGAACACACACACACACACACACACACACACACACACACTTCTGAATTGAGCATGGCAGCCCACTCAATTTTGACTTGGGTATCCAGTTGTTAATGAGTGAGAATATCTACCAGATAAATGTACCTGTCACTTGTTGGTGTAATGGAGCTGGATTCTAAGTGACGCAAGCATGGCCCAGAGTCCTTCAGTGACCCCATTACAGGAGGCAACTCGTGGAAGGTCTGGAGCCTAGCAACCACTACTCATAGGGGCAGGAGGCAGGAGATGGTGCGTCTGTTGCTGGAGCCAGAGAATGACTATGAAACTAAGGCATGAAGAGAAGGACGATTTCTTTTTTCTGAAACATTTGAGCTGTAATTTCAAAGGAAAAATGGAAAATTTCAACCTCTGAATCTAAGCTGCTCACTATAACCTGAGGCTTTGATAGGCTGTTGCTTTGCCCATGCTAACTTGCTCATTCTTGGCCTCTCACAGAGACTTCAGGTGGCCTGAACTCTGCAGCTCTCAAGGCCCGTGAGACCCGTGTGCTTCTGCAGCACACTGCAACCCCTTCCATAGAATGTCTGTCGGCGCCTCATCCCCACGCCGGGGATTGAAAGCTCCCAGAAGGATAAATAAAGGTACACAAGGTGTTCTCAGACCAGCATCCTGTTGACACATACAAGCACAACGAAGTGGCCCAGTTTACTTGACTGAAGTCCCCAGTCGTGTTGGGGTGGGATGGAGCCTCTATCCAACAATAGAGCCAACACTACTAGAACAAGCCAGCCAAGGTGTACCAGGTCCAGTTTGGGGGACAGAAGGACACCAGGGGGTGAGTTATGAAGAAAGACACTGGGAGAGCATGGTGCCCCCTCTTGCCAACCGATGCTCATTGCAGCCTCTTTATCACAAGCTGACTTACAGCAAAGACACCACTGGGTAGTTACATTTAAAAAGTCAAATTCCTTTCCAGTGACACAGAGTTGTCACTAGATGGAGAGAATAAATCCTGAGCATAGATTCATAGAACAAGTAACCCTGAGTTCAGATCTTGATGTTGCTACCAACTCCCAAAGAAGGAGATGACTTCATCGCTATGCCCTGGGCTTTCTTACCTGCAAACTAGAAATGACAACAGCTGCCATGGCAGAGTTATGCTGATTAGATTAAGTCATGAACGGCATATATTTGGCACTCTGTTAAGTGATATTTCTTAGTGATAGATGTGCATGCGTGACAATGTTTCAGCAGCACTTAGAGCTATGATTCCTAAATATTTACTGAATGTGTTCCTGTTGTGTCAAGTCGCGTAAAGACAAGCTGTATTTCCTGTCCTCGGGGAAACTGTGGTGTGCTGAGATAAACAGACTCGTGTCCAGCTGTGGCACAGAGGTCAGGACACTAGCATGAGGGCCCCAGGTGGCAGAAGGGGGGCGGAAATGCAGATGTGATCTTACATAGTTGTTGGTGGTGTTTCCCATGGTTCTCCTTTCCTGGGAGGGAAAGAGGGGTTCCTCTTCAGTGGCTATGTTCCTTCTGCAGAAAGAAAATTATAAAATAAAACACTGTTCACCGGCGGTGGGCGGTGGTGGCGCACGCCTTTAATCCCAGCAATCGGGAGGCAGAGACAGGTGGATCTCTGTGAGTTCAAGGTCAGCCTGGTCTACAAAAACTAGTTCCAGGACAGGCTTCAAAGCTATAGAGAAACCTTGTCTTGAACACCCCCTCCCTCAAAAAAAAAAAAATTTCCGGAGGGTGACCTCCAATGGATGATGGACACACTGGATGCTATAGCAGAAAGAAGATAAAGTTTATATTTGGTGTACTGCCCCATGGCCGTTCAGACCAGAACGTGGACCACATAAGGAACAAGGAACTATTTCTTCAAGTGAAGGAAATGCTAATGGGCTTATGAGCTTCTATGCTGGTCTGCCCTCTCATGACTCAAAAAAAAAAAAACTACTAAAAAGAGAAAAAAAAACAAGGATGGGGGAATCCTATGTGGATGAGTGTAGTCTTCACACCTCATCAAGAAAACTTCTCTTTGCAACAGATGGAGTTCACTACAGAAAGCATGATCAATCAAAATACAGAGCTGTGTAGCCCAGTCCCAAAGGATACATCTACAAAACACTCCCAAACGTAAGGCTCAAGAAACACTAAGGAAGAGGGGAGCAGAAAGATTGTAAGAGCTTCAGAGGTTCAGGGAGATCGCTGTGGGATTGTGTCTCCTACTGATGTCATTACACCCATAAAGTCTCACCGACATGACTGTCCAGCCATGAGATGAACAAGGGTGACACCAATGAGCCTGCCAAACTGGATGAGGGAGAGCCTAGGAGGCCTCAACCCTACACAAAGAACTATAGACACCCAAGGAAAACTGGGAATGCGGGAGGTGCTCTTCCGCAGGGAAGAACACACCAGTTGATTACCCAGTACTAAGCAGGTGGTACATGTACATAGAGGAAAATCACCCATACACACAATACAAATAATTGTGTGTATGCATGCATGCATACACATATTAAAATAAATTGGAGAGAAGGCTCAGTGAATAAACACACCTCTGTGCAAGCATTAGGACCTGAGTCTGAATCCTCTTTGTGTATGCCTATAACCCCAGCATTGGAGATAGGCAAATCCTGGGGGCTCACCCTAGCCAAGATAACAAGCTACAAGCTTCCAGTCTCAAAAGAATTAGATAGAAAACTACCTTCACACAAATTTCGGGAACATACCCCACATCACGCGCGCGCACACACACACACACACCCCACGTACAAGATGGATACAGTACCAGAGAGATAATATCTAATGTAGACCTCTGGTTTGAGTATGCACATGCACACACGTTATGCACATGCACACACGTTATGCACACCTACACATCCATGTGTACCTTCACATACACACAAAAGTCTGTGTGAAAAGGAAAAAAATCACTTATTAACAACTCATTTTCAAGGTCAACTTTCCTCTCCCTTAAGAGATTAGGTCTTGCCAGTGCCCTTGCGTGGAGCTATGGGTGTCCAGACTTACCCTTTAGAACAAAGATATTCTGCACAGGCATCAAAAGGCATTGCAAGGTTCTTTGAGAGGAAATGTCCCAACCTCCACCCCTCTTAGTAAACACATATTGACTGTTCGCCTCACACTGGGAGAATCCAACAGACAGTTCCTTGACACAAGACCGAAGACCCTTCACTATATCACACACTTGACATTGAGGCTGGATTTGAATGAAGCATCCTAAAAGGTAGGAAGCTTCTTGTGGGTGAGAGGATTGCCTGGGAATTACTTCTCATAAAGTACATGCATTTTAGGTTGGCAAATGACTGGGCCCCGAGTTTGATAGAGAAAAGAACCTTTGCTTTTATTTTGCTTCAGTTTTCATTCTTTCCCAGGCAGGGTCTCACATAGCCCTGGTTTGGTTTGAACCAGCTGTGTAGCCGAGGATAACCTTGAACTCCTGTTCTTCTTGCCTCTGTTTCCTAAGTATAAGGTCAAGGCACACACTACTGTTTCCAAGAATGAGAAAAAAAAAACAAAGATTTTAAGCATTCCTCAGAAAGCAGAGCTAAAGGTTGGCTTGTGAGACTGTGCAGAGAGTCAGCGCGTGGAGATAAAACCTTCTTCACGAGGATGTCTAGCTGTACATCAGACTTCCAGCAGAATCAAAATTTGGCTAAGATAGAAACTGATTAAGAACAAGGTTTGTGCTTGCACCCCCCCCCACTCTGTGGAATGCTGGCTTTATGGTCCTACATAGACAGGTCACTGGGTCTCCTGAGTTTCCAGGGTTCTCTCACCTGCATACATGCATCAGAGCAAAAACAAACCACTACCATTAAATATGGCTCAACACCAGCACAGAGACCTCAGAAGTGCAGCCTGTACAGCAAAGCACTCTGGTAGCTCTGACCCAGCTCCACTTTGCCTAAGGCTGCACCCCCATGAGGACTGTGCTCTGGTACTGTACCTCTGTCCCCAGCATCCTTTCACACTGGACTTGCCCACATTATTTTCTAGGAAGTAGAGAGGTGTAAAGAAAGGAGACAGTGCACACTCACTGAGGGGCTGACTGTCAATCACCCTCTTTTAGCCATGGCTTCGGGAGATCGTTCTCTTCTGGTGGAGTTTCCTCACCCTTAAATGAGAGTGCAGCAACTGCTGATCTCTGAGGTCCCTTGGGTCTCAATGTTCTATAATCTCTTGGAAGTACCCCCTCCTGAGGCTGGGTGACAACCCGGAGCTCGGGAACATTTTATTGCCCAATTAGCAACATTTATCCAGCATTTTTGTCAGGTATATGCTTCTATTCCAGGCATTCTGAGCCAATTCTGCAAATGAGACTTCTTGGACAACTCCAGTGTTGTAACAATCTTCAAACATACGACATCAAGCATGCCATTTTCCCTTCATCTACCAACTTTGTACTTTTATCAAAAAAAAAGAAAGAAAAGAAAAGAAAGAGATACTGAGTCCATCTGGCATGATTTGCTTTGAATAAAAGCCCATCTGCTTATTATTTCTAATTTCATTGTCCTCTAGAATGTTTACAGTAGCGTCTCTCAATATTTATTGTGCTGTGCTTCTAATTACTGAGCCAGAAATCCACACAAGCTTGGTGGGGTATCCGGCTAGGGTGTAGGCCTCTCTCCTTTTCATCTCCACAGTTATTGCTCTGGAGGCACAGTGTGGCCCTCGGCCATCATTACAGAGCCCTGGTGTGATGCTGCGGAGGCAGATTCTGACAATCATATCCTTTATCCTCAGTCTCCCTGGGGACTTGTGAAGCTGCCTCTGATGAATTTTAGCCTCCCTCGACACCATTATTGTCATGGCAAGGATGGAGATAATTATCTGATTTATTATCCTGAGGCTGCCTTCATCCTGGGGCAGTGAGATCACTAGAAACAGAAGGCTCATCTCTGGTTTGGGGAGTCCTGGAGGGATGGTTTTCCAAATGGTGGTTATCTGTGAACAGCAAGGGGTGTGATAATCTCTGCTGTGGAAACATTTCCAGCTTGGTTCTTTAGAGAATACTCCTCCAAATCCAAGATGATATTAGAAATCTATTTAAAAACTGAAATCTTTTTCACCCCAAATGAGTTTCCACGTCTGCGCCCCAGATCCCACTACAATGCTTTCACTCTTCTCAACTCAAAGCCCTCGGCCACACCTCACAACCAAACAGCTCTTTTCGTTCCCTCCTTGTAGTATCTTAATGCTTTCCCTCTGTCCCTCACCCCCATCCCCACTCCTTTACCTTGTCTCAACCCCAGGTGGCATATCTCTGTTCTTTGAGCACCCCATCTTCCAGTCTCCCCCTATTCCCCAACCACCATGACACAACTTCAAAACAGTCCCCCTAGCGTATGACTTTATCTCATCATTCCCCAGCTCCACCATGCTCTCTGAAAGTGTGCTTGGGCCTAAGGACAATCTCTGGTCTTGCTGGTTTTCGGGAGGTCTACTCTCTGACCTCAGCCCCTCAACTGGCTGAGCATCCCACTGCTGCCCCCCAATCTTCTTGGCATACAGTGCATGCACTAGGCCCTGTAATTACCAGTGTCTACCCACTATGAACTTCTTACACATAAGCAAAGGTTTGCAAAGAAGATGAGTTAAAATTTGAGGTGAATTCCTAATGTGGAGACTTAGGTGTGCAGAGTAAAAGAAAATTTGCCCTGTGTTTTTATGGGAGTTATAATGTACCTGATTCTGATTTCCCCCCTAAATTCTTGTAAAGTATTTCCTTGTGTAATCCACTATTCAGGCCTCATACTGCCCACTTTTCACTCAGTGATTCAGATAAAGCTTCTATTGCATATATGCATATAAGGTGTACACATACAGAAAGCAACAGACCTTATATGGAGAGGCAATAAGTTAAAATAGACCTTGGAAACAATTAGAACTAGATTCATAGCCCAGCTCAGAGATTTACTAATGCTGTAACATGGGCATATTAACATTTCAAAGGCCATTTCCTCATCAGTATAATGAGACGGATTACGCACCTTGCAGGATCCATGAGAAAATTAAAGTTAACACACATAGAGTCCCTGGTATTTAGCCTCAGTCATGGCTGCCTTTCTCTACTAAAATCCAGCACCAACACAGTCCACCCGATGCCATTCTAAGAATTTTCACTGGATTGGTCAACTCTGTCCTGATTGACAAGTCTCTCCGCCAGCCTCCTGAAGTCCTGTTCTGATGTCTGAGACTAGAAGGGGCAATGACAGTCTGAGGTCAGGCCAGTAATTCTGGATCTTTGTAGATCACAACTCTTTGGTGTTTCCATCAAGACTGCACTCTAGCTGTTCAACTGTCCAGGTTCCTGCAGCCCCAACAGGTAGAAGCCATTGGCTCTCCTCTAAGCACAATACCCCCTTATCTCTTCTTGTTACCGGGCTGCCATTAGGGGCTCCAAGCAAGTGAGCAGCCCTGACTCTGGACCATGACATCTCATAGCAAATAGAAAAGAGTGATGGCTGACTAAAGCAAGTTAGTCTACCTGAACTCTGGAGTCAGACTGCTGGCAATTGCGCCTGCCCTTGACGTTTCTTAGTAAGATGGTCTTGATCATATAGTTTAACTTCTCAGTGCCTTGTACCCTGATCTATAAAACGAAAACAGCAACATTCAAATGAGTTACTCCTCAGAGAAAAGTTATCATTCCGTGTGACACATAGCAAGTGCTCAGTGATGTTAGCTGGAATATTAATGTAAAGTCTCCCATCATCAATATCTGCGACACACTGCGATCGGTAGCTGATGCAGCTAGCTCCCTATTTGCGCAGACTTCTTCAAAATACTCTGTTTGTCTGCCATGTGCACTTGTTCACACACATCCATCCCAGCAGGAATTGGAGCAAGAGAAGACTCATTCCCTAGAGCCTTCATTAGCCACAGTATATAGGTACAGAGTTGGGAGAAAACACGGGAAACAAGACTGAGAAGATGAGCTGGTGTCAGGTCACAAAAAGACTTCGTGCTTCACTGTAGATTTCCAGTTTTAGCCTGGGATCAAAGGAGAAATGGTAAATGGTTCTAAGTAGGGGAGCAAGATGATAATGCTTGAGTGTAAGCACAATTAAGATTTCCAGCAGAGGAAAATGATAGAGATCAAGTGGTGATCAATCTGGATTTGTAATAATCCAAGTGAAAGATTCTAAGAACCTGAACTAAGGACCCATTGGTAGGATTAAAAGAAATGAAGACATTTGATAATTATTTCGGTGGTGAGATCATTAAAATATGAGGACTAGTTAGGGAGTGGAGAGGGAGGGGGCAGAGATGATAAAGCCAAGATTTCTGCCATGTGAGTGAAAAGTCAAGTTTCAATTTCTGAGTTAGACATAATGTGAATATTTACATGATACTTTTTCTATGTGATATTGTAGATATTCTTTATTTTAAAATGATGGTGGTAAAATAATATGGACTGGATAAAAAAGAGAACACATATTTCTGTGCCCTGAGGTCTCATGTAGACAAATTTTTTATGTAGCAATAAATCTTGCATTCAATTTATAGATCTACTACAGTAGTTTAGTCTTCTGGAAATAACAAGCTATACTAAGATGACCAGACAGAGGGGGTGGAGAAAACATAAGAAACAAAGACTTGGGCGTGGGACAAAGGTCCATAGTCCAGATAAGAGCCTGGGGTTAGAAAACCATTAGGAGATTCTAAGTCAGGCAACCACAAAGAAGAAGGGGTCACTGGAACTTTGGGTCTACTGCTCATGAATACCATAAAGGACTATGCCTTGGAGTTGATTCCATGCCAGACTGTTACACTTTTCAATTTCGAATAGGTCAACATTAGTTCATTTCCCATCTTGGTCATTCTGGACCTCAACGTTCTTTTGTCAGTTTCTGCTAACTGGAACCGGAGAAGTCCATAAAAGAAAATAGAAGATGAGGGATCAGAAATAAGTTTTGGGGAGAAAGGAAATATCAGTCCAACAAATGTGACCTGCAGTTATAAGCAATAAGAAGTTTCTGGAGGCTTTTGAGTGGAGCCACAGTGAGATGGAATAACTGTTCAGAGGAATAATCTGAGAGCTCTGTGCAAAACGCATTGACTTGGCTGCAATCCACTCAAGCAGTAAAGTATTGCTGTCATTCTAATTAGACCTTTCCCTTCAACACATCCTTGCATCTTTAAACTCTGTCCCCTCTAAACCCCTGGTAATATTGCTTGCTAAGGGCTCTTCGCTCTCATTTCAGTGACTTTTCAGCTACAGAAGGTACTGAGTTTGGAAATTAGTCAGCATTTGCCACTGGGGTCGTTGCTGTTTTCACAGTTTGGAGGAAATGGAGTCCTGGCATGGAGTCCCACAAGCATCTGCGATGCCAAACATCCTGAACACAGTGAACAATCCTGCAAAACAAAGACTCATCCTGCCCAAAATGCCGCCAGTATCCCTCTCGAGAAGCAGAGACTCTCATCTGTTTTGTTTCTCCTATCTTTGTCTCTTACAAATTTTCTCTTTCTATTTATCACCAGGCTTTCTGCCAGCTGCCTGATTAGCAGGTTAAATGGTCACTCAACTGTCATCAAACTCCTTCTCCCTTTCAGGAGCAACTGGGAGAAAGCCAAGGTCCATTATTGACCTAGTTCCACAGCACTTAGGACTTCCACAGTACTTGGCAATGCTCTCTATTAGCTGATTCTCCTGTCAACACATCAATCGAGTTAGTGTTGTTATTAGCAGTGTGCAAGTGGAAATACTTGAGGCCCAGAAGATGTGGAAAACTGTTCATGTCTCCTACGTTTAGCTCACAAAGATTTGGAGAAGCTGTTTTAGAAGTCATAATAATTCTTTCAAATCTCTGTGAAATTCATTTAAGGTGCCACTTGTAACTGAGTTCTAATATAAACATCCCTTTCTTTTGAAAGTTTAAATACGTTGATGGCCTAGTTATGAAAAGCGAATGTCCTTCTCCATTAGATTTCAATGTATTATTAAAGCTATATTCATGATTTTAAGCATCTTGAATAACTGGATGTTTTAGGACAAGCTTTTTAAAGATTTGGGGTGAGTGTGTGTGCATGTTTGTGTATATATACACATTCATGTACATATGCTACATGTACACAGGTTCCTATGGAGGCCAGAAGAGGGAGTCAGATGGCAGGGAACTAGAATTAAAGGCAATTGTGAGGCGCCCAACATGGATGCTGGAAACTGAACTTGGGTCCTCTATAAGCACAGCAAGTGTTCTTGGCTACTGAACTATCTCTCCAGCCTGTTTTAGTGCAGTCTTGTGAGGCATTTTTTTATGTTTTGCTACCTTTTGTTGCTGCATCACTGACCCTCTCTTATGGAACATCCTATCTTACTAATAGACTGGAAGTGTCTTGAGAGAAATCATCCTTATTTTCTGTATTACTCCAGTCACTGCGAAGGCATCTGGCCTCTGACAACGCCTTAGCAAGTATTTGCTGTTAGAGTGCTGGCCAGACTGAAGGGTCAGTTCTATGATATGCGAGTTAGTTCCTATTAGGATTTATCATCTCCACCTAAAAGTTTACTCTTTGAAAAACATACTATCTTACTTGGGGATACTATTCCTGTGATAAAACACCATGACCAAAAGCAGCTTGGGGAGGGAGGGCTGATTTTATACACAGTTCCATGTAGTAGCCCATGATCAAAAACAGGGAGGGCAGAAACTCAAGCAAAGCGGGAACCTGGAGGCAGGAGCTGATGCAGAAGGCAAGAAGTGTTGCTGCTTGCTGCCTTGCTCCTCATGGCTTGCTCAGCCTGCTTTCTCATAGAACCCAAGACCATCAGTCCAGGGATGGTACCACCCACATGGGCTAGACCCTCTCGCATCAATCATTCATTAAGAAAATGCCTTACAGCTGGATCTTATGGGGGTATTTTCCCAACTGAGGGTCCCTCCATCCACATAACTTTAGCTTGTGTCAAGTTAACATAAAATTTACTAGCAGCACACATCATCACAAAACACGCTTTTCAGAATCTAGCCACTATTGGCTTCCTTTTACTGCCCTCACTCTCTAAGCTGTGGACATCATCTCGTGACCACGGAGTCTCTGATCCCATACCCATTGTTGTTTCATCTGTTTTCCACCCAGAACTGCACTATGTGGGACAGACTGATTATTTGCCCACTAGAGTATGATAAACAGATTGTCAAATGTTCACAGTTCTCTCTTTCTATGTCCTTGGCCTTGACAGTTTAACTTTTCTTCTACCCACCTAAATGTAAGTTATATTTTCCCATTTCCCTTTAATTCAGTATTAAAACTTACTTTAGCCAGTAAAATAGATCAGATATGATCATGTATGTCTCAAGACTAGCCATCATAGGAATGAGTGGGGTTTTGTTTGTTTGGTAGACTAGGTTCTGGTTGAGTGGTTGGGTGGGTAGGCAGGTAGTTGTCTGAGTAGACGGGTGAGTGACCAGTTGGTTGGCTGGTTGGTTGGTTGACAAGGGGTCTCACTTTGAGGCCTAGCTGGCCTAGAATGCACTAAGTAACCAAGGTTGCTGCAAATTTGTGATTCTGCTGTCCCTTCTACTCAGTTTTGGGATTAAAGGCCTCTGTAATCACATCTAATCAAGCTCAGTGTTTCACAGATTCCCATGGAAACGTTTTTAGGCAAGAAACTGAAAAGGCAAGCTTAACTCAGTACTCAATGATGAAATTCACCTGGCCTTGTCTGATTTCACTTTTTAGACAGCAATATTCAACCACCAAGCATTTATGAAGGAGGATTTCTGGACCAGCCAGTGTTGACCGTCAGGCATGCAAGCCTGTCTAACCAAGACCAACCAAGCCTACTTCAGGAGAGCATAGCAACCAACTACCCATAGTCTCGTGGATATTGTCTCAAGGCCTGAGTTTAGAGATGCTTTGTTCATCAGCACAATTTAGACAATAAAAACCTAAATTTAAAGGGATCTTTTTAACCATGTTCAAACTTACTAGAAAACTACCTAATTTTAAAACTTTAGATAATGTCAAACAACCTGCCATATTTTTTCAATACATTTACCCAGAATCATCAAAAAATAAGCTAAAGCATGCCAAACTCTTCAGATGATTGATGTTTTCCTCTTAAAGCATAAACTCTCTTATTTAATGTAACCATTTCTATGGTAATCTTTCTAAACTCCATTATGCAAATATCTATGCTACCTACATTAGCATAATACTTGAATTCTATACTTAACTTTTCCTTAATGGTGTTGTTAATAAATATGCTATCTAAAGTATTACTCCTCTGGGAGTACTGAAATACATTGGACAAGTGTCTCAGTGTTAGATGGTCCCAGATTATTTTGCTTTCTGTACTGAAAAGCACATGTACATTGCTGTGACCCCTTTCTTCTCCTTTAAGACATATCTACCATTTCTTACTACTGGGGTATAAGCTTATCTCTAGACACTTATTTTTTTCTCTTTCAATCTACTATAGCTACATAGCCCCATAACCATAGAAACATATATTTCTTTTATATTAAACCAAATTAAAGAAACACCAAGTGACTCCAACACTAGAATATTCTACCCTGAGGCAAACACATACATAAAGAAATAACAAAAACTCGTTTCTTTCCCCAAGAAACATGTGAGCAGCTGATAATAGCCTCCGGAGTAAATAAACTTTAAATAAAAGTAACAGGATACAAAAAATTATAAATAAAATAAGCTGATTGACTCATGACATATAATGTGCACTTAATAGGCCACATATATGTATATATCACTATAGAGTTATAACTATATCATTATAAGTTGTGTGTGTTTATATGTCTGTATTATATATACATTCCATGTTATTTATTTATTTAAGTTCTATGGATAATGAACATTGATAGCAATCATATTGGAATCTATATCACTAGAAAATTTAAAGAGGAAAAAATAAGCAAAGAAGTAAAGTGTTTTGTAAAATGATGAACACAGTATTCTAAGAATTAAAGATAAATATACCCTTAAGCTAAATGCTTTATATATTCACAAGTAAATTAGATAAGAAAATATATAAATTCATTATAGTAAGACTATGTAATCACAAATTCAAAGAGAAATTCTTCAAATCTCTCAGAAGGAACAAAATAGCAAAACCCAACAAAGAAAAAAATGGATCAGAATTCAACTTCAACTAACAGTTCATTCAGCATTCAACTAAAAGTAACTACAAATACAAGAATTCAATATATAATGATGTCTTATTGCTGTATAAAAACAAATTCAAACCTCAAATTTTAATAACTAACTAAACTATCGTGTAAATAAAACATAAAAAAGATATGCAGCCGCATGGCCACACTGGTTTGCTAGTCTATCCCTTTTCCCGAATTACTCAGGAAACATACTATTTCCATTCTTTCTTCATAGCTCTGTTCTAAGATGATTTCTCTGGTACTTTGAGCTTTCTTAATCTTCCTCTGAAGCTCCCCTCCCTGCCATGCAGTTGCTTGTAACCCCTTCTTTTCTCCATTCCTCTCCTCTAGATAGCTGCTGAGACTTACAGGTTCTTCTTTCAAACTCTAAGAAAACTGCTCCCATGCTTCTGTTTGGTTCCATGCTTAAATTCTTTTATTAATAAAACAGAGGCCCTGAAGAGAAAAGCACCAATTTCCCAAGTATCATCAGGCAACCACAGAGGGGTTTCCTAAAATTTCTGGAAACATATTTGGTGACCCAAATAGGGGTGTTATAGAGCTTCTCTAAGGATGACACCAGTGACGTGACCACTTCCTGGAAGAAGAAAAAAAGTCTCATTTTTTTTTCTTGCAATGGCACTCTGACCTGGATTGTTTTTCTGTGACTAACAAGTGGCGCATGAAGGGATGTAAATAATACTATGGTAACTCCCCATCTTCTCCTTCTGAGCACAAGATTCTTTCTCTCCCTCTCTACCACACAGCCCTTCGAGAACGTGGTGGACTAGATCAGGTTCCAGCACTGTCTTCTATTACATGGTACCCAAGCAGTTGCTTTCCTCGCTGGATAAAATTGTCACTGAGACTGCTAATAGTTTACATTAGGATTAGCTATTTTTAACAAGTTGATTTCTAAGGATCTTTAATTCCTAACTGAACAGAGAGCCACCAATTCATCTAACCTCAATCCAGGCCACTCTTGGGTGAAACAAAATGGTATCAAAGTCGTTTTCTCCCTTCCAGATTCTCCATATGCCTCCAAGAGACCGGTGTCAAAGACAACGTGCACACCTCTGCACTCTTTCTAGTTCTTTCATGTAGTCCTTCCTTAGCAACAGCTTGTCCCTGGGAGCCAAAGGAAGACCAGACTGAGATCCAGATGACACCATTTGGTATTGCCAGCTATAATTGCTGATGAGGGTACAGGCTTCCCTTCCTTGCATTGTGACCATAGAATTCCTTATGCCTCTGTTTCTCTGTTTCTTTGCTTCCCTGTTTGGGGCCTATGTATCTTTGGGCACCTTCTCCTGCCTGAGAGCCACTCTAGCAGGCCCCCAGACCTTAGCACACCTGGCACCATAATGGAAGTACCTTTTAGGCTGTAAAGCTCTTGGCACATAACCAGTACTACCAGTCAAAACAAAAATGAAGACCTAGTTCATCAAACTCCATGGTTCTGGGAGAGTCTCTAAATGTACTAACCTTGCTTTTTGGTTTATAGTTCTGCTTCTGGCTAGCTGTTCTTGTATATCAATCAAGGATGTTGTTTTGTGCAAAACAAACAAACAAAAAAACTCACCCTAAGAAAGTCTCAAGCTATAGTAGGATCCTGAACACCCAGCACAATCACTAGCTAGCTAATAAAGAAAGACTTTCTATTTGCTTAAACATGTGTCCAAGTAGTCTTCTCTGATGGATACCCTACAACACTACTATCTCCTGCTATTTCCCTGTTAACATTACTTGGGTGATTGTTCTTTTTAATTAAGGGGTATAACTGTCCACATTTAATCAATAAGGTACATGAATCTCATGGGGAATCATGCTCTGATTTTGGGGGGAAGAGAGAGCCTTATTTTATCATTGAGCTGAGCTCACCGCAAACAAAAAGAAACCATGGTCCTCTGTCACCATCGAGATAACATCCGTGCTGTGATGTGGCCACTATTTTGGTTAATGACATTATTGAGATGGCAGCAGCCATGTGACTTTGTCACCGTGTTAGCTTATGCAACCACATGGTCTAAACCAAATGAAAGCACCCATAAAACTTCTTGATATCACTGAGCCTTCAGAGAATGGCAATACTCTTGGAATTTCCGGTGCCACAGGCGTTCAGTCAAGTATTCCAGTTGTCTTCTCCCAGTCTTTCTCTTTCCGATTTTTACCTTGCTAGCTACCCAATAGGATCACGGGAAGAGAAGAGCCAGATGAGCTCTACTGCCATGAGATAAGGTCCATTCATTTCCTATATAAGACTAAGGAAATAAAACCAGACCTCCACGGTGGTTTTTTGTTTTTGTTTTTGTTTTTGAGTCTCTGTTTTGTATGATATACTTGCTAGGTGGTAGGGTGGGAGGACTTGAACCTTCTCCAGCCATATGACCCCAACACTGGCCAACTGACAAAAGGAACTGGCGGCTTAGCCTGAAAAGCTCACATACGTTTACAGCAGCCCAGGGTCAAGTCTTGAGAAACCTTAAATTCCAACCTAAACCCAAAGGACAGTACCAAGGCTAGACGAATTATCCCAAACGGGCAGCAGCAACAACTGAAGCCCGACGAGGCGGCTTGGGCAGGAGACTGGAGATGTGAGATCTGCCAGGTCTTAGGAATGCTTGTTCATTCTGTTCAGCATCCAGGCTTGTGTTTCTCTAACTAAGGCTCCTTTGATCCACATTTACAGTCTGCTTTTGATTCTTCCTTTATCACACCCGAGATACCACTGCTCTTGTCTTCACTTTCTAGCTACAGTGACACAGAGAGGCGAAGGGAAAAGCACACTCAGGTATCGTCTCTTTCCACGTTCTTTTAGATTTTCTGTCATCACTGTTATTTGTTTTCTGGGCTGAGTATTCCCTAGATTATGGGGATCTAAATTCAGTTACATGTGATAAATTACAATATGGCTGTCCTAATCCAGGCAGCTGACTCATAGCCTTCTTTAATTAGAAAATTCATCCTGAGTGCTGGTGTGCTTGCCGCCTATCTAGACTGATGAATAAAATGTGGACTGATTAACAATTTGAAAAAATATCAAAAACAATGTTTAAGGGTGATATTGGAGTTTCAACTAACAAGCAAGCCAAGACTTTCCTTGACATATAAAACCACTAGAATTTAACTGACTTCCCTGATACACTAGGGCCAATATTTACTTCAAAAGTTCTTTTGGATGGCAGATCCTGCACAGACAAGCTGAGACTAGCCAGGCAAAGTGCAAAAACCTCATCAAAGTCACAGGGAATCAGAATCATGTAGAATTGGGTAGATAAGAGTGAATTCTCTTTTCCTCACCATTGCTAATGAGAGAAGACAAGACATAGGAAACTCAGGTCTCCAGAAATAATGGTAACTAGTCTGGCAGACCTCCCCCTTCCTCGTGGTCACTCATGAAAAAAGAGGGAATGGAGGAAGGATAATGGGGAAACTCCAGAGGACATTCTAGGGCAGTAATACAAAATAAACTTGGAAGACATTCCAATATGTGTTCCTTCTGCCTTACAGAGAATCAACAAGACATCTCTAGACTATGTTAGTTTGATCAAGATCCTAGAAAAAGAAATTCCTGATATTTTTTTCATATTCCAACCTAGCCTAAATTAAACTGGATAATTCTTTAAAAGTAACCTCCAGTGAGCAGGGATACAAGAAAGATACCTAAACATAACAAAGACAATATACAGCAAGCCAACAGCCAACATCAAGATAAATGGAGAGAAACTCACAACAATCCCACTGAAATCAAGAACAAGATAAGGTTGTCCACTCTCTCCATATCTATTCAATATAGTTCTTGAGGTCCTAGCTAGAACAATAAGACAACAAAGAAAGATCAAGGGGGTACAAATCAGAAAGAAGTCAAACTCTCACTTCTGCTGATAATATGATTATTTACATAAGCAACCCCAAAAGTTCTACCAAGGAACTTCTACAACTCATAAACACTTTCAGTAATGTAGCAGGATACAAGATTAACTCAAAAAATCAGTAGCCTTCCTGTACACAGATGATAAAAGGGCTGGGAAAGAAGTCAGAGAAACAACATCCTTCACAATAGCCACAAATAGCATAAAATATCTCAGAGTAACTCCAACCAAACAAGTAAAAGACTTGTTTGGCAAAAACTTTAAATCTTCGAAGAAAGAAATTGAAAAAGACACCAGGAAGTGAAAAGATCTCCCATACTCTTGAGTAGGCAGAATTAAAAATAGTAAAAATGGCAATCTTACCAAAAGCAATCTACAGATTAAACGCAATGCATAGCAAAATTCTTCAAAGACCTCAAAAGAACAGTACTCAACTTCATATGGAAAATCAAAAAACCCAGGATAGCCAAAACAATCCTGTACAATAAAAGAACTTTTGGAGGCATCACAATCCCTGACTTCAAACTCTACTACAGAGCTACAGTACTGAAAACAGCCTGGCATAAGAACAGACAGGAGGGCCAATGGAATCTAATAGAAGACCTGGATATCAATCCACTCATCCTCAAACACCTGATTTTTGACAAAGAAGCAAAAAATATCAAATGAAAAAAAGAAAGCATATTTAGCAAGTGGTGCTGGCATAACTGGATATCAACATGTAGAAGAATGAAAATAGACCCATATCTATCACTATGCACAAACACAAGTCCAAATGGCTCAAAGACCTCAACATAAAGTCAGTCACACTGAACCTTATAGAAGAGAAAGTGGGAAATACATTTGAATGCATTGGCATAGGAGAACATTTCCTAAATATAACCCCAACAGCACAGACACTGAGAGAAACAATTAATAAATGGGACCTCCTGAAACTAAAAAGCTTCTGTAAAGCAAAGGACATGGTCAACAAGACAAAATGACAGCCTACAGAATAGGATAAGATATTCACCAACCCCACATCAGACAGAGGGCTGATCTCCGAAATATACAAAGAACTCAAGAAATTGGTCACCAAAAGAACACATAATCCAACTTAAAAAAATATGGAGTACAGACCCAAACAGAGAACTCTCAACAGAGGAATCTAAAATGGCTGAAAGACATTTAAAGAAATGCCCAACGTCCTTAGTCATCAGAGAAATGCAAAACAAAACAACTCTGAGAATCCATCTTACACCTGTAAGAATGGCCAAGATCAAAAACACTGATGACAACCTATGCTGGAGAGGTTGTGGGGTAAAGGGAACACTTCTGCACTGCTGGTGGGAGTACAAACTGGTACAGCCCCTTTGGATGTCAGTATGGCAATTTCTCAAAAAATTAGGAAACAACCTTCCTCAAGACCCAGCAATACCACTTTGGGGTATATATCCAAAGGAGACTCAATCGTGCCAAAAGGACATGTGCTCAACTATGTTCATAGCAGCATTGTTTGTCATAGCCAGAACCTGGAAACAGCCTAAATGCTCTTAGACCAAAGAATGGTTGAGTAAAATGTGGTACATTTACACAATAGAGTACTACACAGCAGAAAAAAATAATGACATATTGAAATTTGCAGACAAATGGATGGAGCTAGAAAACATCACATTGTGTGAGATAACCCAGATCCAGAAAGACAATTATCATATATACTCACTCATAAGTGGTTTTTAAATATAAAGCAAAGAAAACCAACCTACAATTCACAATCCCAGAGAACCTAGACAACGAGGACCCTAAGAGAGACATACATGGATCTAATCTACATGGGAAGTAAAAGACAAGATCTCCTGAGTAAATTGGGAACATGGAGACCAATGGGGGGGAGAGAAGAGGAGGAAAGAGGCAGGAAGGGGAGAAGATAAAAATGTATAGCTCAATAAAATTAATTTTAAAAGTAAATAAAAATTAGCCTCTAGTGAGAAATATTAATCAGTATAATAATAATATCCTGCAATGTGATCTCTTTATTGAAGGGAAGAAACTTAATAAGTTTTTCTTCTCCTTTTGGTTTTTGTTTTGTTTGTTTATTTGCTGGCTTGCTTTGTTTTTGTTTTATCTTCATTTTGAGACATGCACATGGGTACAGGTTTTTGTTCTTTGTAGAGTCTATAGAAACTAAATTCAAAAACACAGCTACTGCATGCGTCATTCTATAGACTCTACAGAGAACAAAACTTGTTTGACTTTCTTGTGTTTTCTATGCAGTTTTTCTGGGATCTTATGAAACCTCATAGTTTAACAATTTGTATATGGGTAACATTTATTTATATTATTACCCTATGTGTATTGTTTGGACTTATTTTTATTTCTTATGTACTATGTCTCATGGTATTAAGAAAGGAAATAAAATAAAAGGAAAACAATACATAGAAGAAATGTTAAAATGGTGTAAAAATGAAAGCATTTTTAGTAAAGAGAGGTTTCTGTGTGAAGAGGGCTGTAAAGAAAAGCAAAACTGCTAAGCAAGTTATGGATGTCTGAGTGAGTTACAGGGGTGTAAAAGATGACACTTGGACAATGTATAAAGTCAATAGTGCATATACTGATATCAAACCTCTACATTTTTTTCTTTTATTGAAAATAGATATCATTTCACAGAATAGATACTTTTCATATAATATATCTTGATCATGGTTTTCCTTCTCTTTACTCCTCCAGTTCCTATATACTTCCTCTCCCACTCAGATCCACTCCCTTTCTGTTTCTCAATGGAAAACAAATAGGATTCTGTAGAAAAATAATAAAATACAGCATCACATATTTAGATAAGACAAAAACTAACACATTGTAATTGATCAAAACAAATGAACAGAAGGGAAAAAACCCAAGAGAAGGCACAAGAGACAGAGCCTCATTTGTTCACACACTCAGGAATCCCATAGAAACACTAAACTGGAAACCATAATAAATATGTAAAGGATCTACACGATTTTTTTAAATAGAGAATAAAATATATGTGCATAAATAAAATAAAATGAAAATTATAATAAGATGATTCTTTTTAAAAGGAAGAGCCCTGACGTGCTATTGTGAGACAAGGAATCTCCAAAGATTCTGTGGAGCTCATTTTCCGCTGGCTGTCTACTGCTGGGCATGAAGCCTGCCTTTAAGGGTAGTCAAACCTCTACTTAAGTCAATTGAGTTCTCTTAAGTTATCAACTGCTTAGTAATAGCTATAAGTGTTAGCTTAAAAGAATAAAATATATATCTATATATCTAATCAAGATTTACTTTGAAGTGTTCAGGTTTTGCTCAAACTTTATCTAAATATTGCATGGTAGTGAAAGTTCCAGACTGCAGGTACTTGCCAGTCTGGGTGGTCAATAGCGTACTTAAAGGCCTGCCTATAGAATGTGGATTCAAGGGGATTGGAAGTATATTATTTTGCCCCTTGCCCTCTAAAATTTACTAGGTCCCAGGGACTACAGAGGTATTTCTCCAAATGTTCTCTAACCTCCTGCTCAAGACATGCCACTA